>NC_048221.1:130681460-130692183 GCF_002007445.2 Ailuropoda melanoleuca
CAGAGGCTGAGTGTGGTTTGGCACCGGGAGCATAACGTTCAAGGTCTCGAGCTTTGGCTCTCAGCCCTGGCTCTGCCAACCACTGACTACAGGCCACGGGGTCTTTCTTGGTGTCTTTGGTATTGCTTGTTTCTGTCTTTGAGCTTCAGCTATCTTTCTTATAAAAAGGAGATAATGGTGCTCACCTATCTCAAGATTGTGTCTCAAAAAGCACCTGGCACCCTTGCTGGCATCCAACAGGCTCTCGAAATTTTATAGGCCTCACTCCGAGACCTAAGCCTAGGCTCACTGTCCAATTTTGTCCTCATTATACCACGTGAGCGCGAGAATTGGATTTTCAGAAGCAATCACTTCAAATGTAACTTCTCATCACCTCCTAAATTCAGGAGAATCCCAGATCTGCAAACACCTGTAAATAAGTATTGAACATAAGGATAAACAAATGAAGTGGAATGGAAATCCCATAGGGCATACGCTAAGAGGAAAAAGGGAGGGAATTCGTCCATCTGGTAAGGAGAGTCAGAGAAGGCTTCTTTGAAGATGTGATATTTGGGTATTGAGGTCTGAGGATATAATTAATAACTTCTCTCTTCACCCTCAGGATTCAGAACTGATCGAGCATGAGAGAGGGAGTCAAATGAAGGAGCTAAAAGCATTGGCATTCCTGCCGCTACCTCTGGATGGGAGAACATGCTCGCCTCCCACCCCCAGGCCTTTGCGTCTGAAGCTTGGGAGGCCCCGTGAGGGTCTGCAGAGCAGATGTGCTTACGCTAACTAGTGCGGGGGCATCACTAGCTCGGGCCAGCCCTGCCACAGTGGACTAACAGGTGCAGAGAGCGGGGTCTAGTGACTGCTTCTAGAAAGCGGCAGGAAACCCTGGTCCAAGGCAGCTGGTAGGGACCAGGCAGGAAGCCACTGATCGGAGACAGAGGGAGCCCTCCAAACAGGGAGGAAGGGATGGCTGAGCCGGTGTGCGTAGGTCCTGGGCCCCGTCAACCCTTCCCAGTGAAAGGTAGAGAGACAGGCAGAAATGTTCCTCTCCTTTTCCACTCAAGGAGAGGCTGGTGAAACTCTCCATCTTGCCTTTCCTTCTCTGTGGAAATATGAGGGGCGTATAAGCATTTCTCCCTAAAAATGCTCATGAATGTAGCAGGCAGACAGTCCAGAAAAGAATTTCAGACAGAAGAAATTGTACGTATAAAGGCTTGATGTGAGAAAATGTGGAATGTGTGTGCAGAAGGGGGGTGCTCGGTGGTGCCTGAAGCCCAGGGTGCTTATAAGGAGGTGGGGGAGGATAAGGCAAGAAAGATATTGCCAGATTTGGAGAGCCTCGAATTCCAGGCTTAGGACTTTGACTTTGATCATTAGGCAGTGCAAATCCATGCCTCTTATTGGAAATATAACTCTAAGCATTTGCCTCCACCAGAGCAGGGAGCAGTGCTGGGTTCTGGCAGGAAGAGCTGGGTTTCAGCCACCCCCTCCACTATACCTGCTTATGAGCAAGGCTAGGTGCATTCCCCTAGGCTCCAGGATGAGATCACGTCGCACGTTTACCTGAAATATAATATGGGAAATCTGCAACCCCAAATCCTTGAAGTAAATACAGAAACAACAGAATTTCAAACAGGGGCTGAGTGGCTCAGTTGGTTAAGCATCTGTCTCTTGATTCTGGTTCAGGTCATCATGAGATCGAGCCTTGTTGCAGGCTCCACACTGAGTGGGGAGCCTGCTTAAGATTCTCTCTCTCCCTCTCCTTCTGTCCCTTCCCTGCTTTCTCTCTCTCTCTCTCTCTCTAAGAAAGAAGAAATGCAAACAGCAGATGACTGAGAATGGGCCCCACTGCAGGAAGGCTGGGAGAGGCAGAGGGTCAGCCTATGTACCGTCTCCCCACAGCTCCTCACCCCACATCCTAAGGAAGGGGCAGGGCTGTGCATGAATGCTGAGCAAGGGTCACAGCTAACATGCAACTGTAAACTTCGGACTCGTTAACTCAAGTCAGACATAACATTAGGGAAAAACAAAAGTTGGCCCATAAATGGAGGAATTTTATTCAGCTTTAGAGAGAATCATGCCAATAATCCAATTTAAGGGATGCAATGAACCAGTATACGACTATTCTTCCAGTTTCTCTCCCCTGTAATGACAGTGTGAACTCTTTTTATTCATTCAGCACATTGCAATTGACAAAGCCCTTTCACGTGACGTTATCTCATGAATCCTCACCAACAGCCCTATGAACTAAGGAGAGCCCAGTCCCATGACCAGGTCTAAAATCAGGCCAGCTGTCCCTCTGGCTCTATCATAACCTCGTGGTTTTGTTGAGGGGGGCTCTCTTTGAGGAAGATGATGCAGGGATTTTTCATCAGCTCATTAGTCTGTCTTCTGCATAGAGGTCTGCAATCAAGAATATTTCTATGATCCTTCATTCTATATGATACCATCCATATATATGATTTCCAATGTGACTGTGTTAACCTAATCCAAAGCAGGCTAGTAGAATGGGAAACAGAACTGTATTTATGAGCAAGAGTAGGATGTTAAAATCAGGCTCAACTAGGCAGATTTGGGGTTTTCTAGACTACCAAATTTATTTTCCTCCTTTCTTGGTCTTTTAAGTAGGCACAAAATATTTAAAAGGATGTGTAGAGATACAAATCAGTAGCCTTTGGCTCAGAAGATATTTAGCATTTTCAAAAACTGTAACTTGAACACCAAAGACGGTATGTGTACCGTGGCCCCGACCCTTCCCTAATCCTCATACCAGACACACTCTTATTCATTCATCCAGTCAACAGATATCTCCTGCACACCTGCTGTGTGCCAGGAATGCCCTCAGAATTATGTTTGCATTACTTGCCTAGACCCTGCAGACATTTGAGTAAGTGACTGCCGTCCTACAGAAGACTGAGGCAGGTTAATGATGACTAATGTCCCTTCATTCATCTTAGCGTAACCATCATAACCTGAAGATTGAGTCATTTTGAGGCTAGGATATTGTAACTAATGTCCCACCAGAGCCTCAAGAGGCCGGCTTTTCTGAAGACTTGCTATTTTCATTTCCATATCCCCATGACCAGTGGCAATGGTAGGCGTTCCTTCCCCGGGAGCCCAACCAGGTGACCAAAGCCAGGAAACTCTCAAGGACCTGCCCAAGGCCCCAGAGGCAGCAGAGTTGAGGCCAGCCTGGACAACTGGTTGCCTTGATTCCAAGCTGGGGTCTGGGTCTCCTGTCCTTGAGGGGCTCTGGTTTCAGAGCCTGCCTGGGAGAACAAAAGAGATTTCAGTTGTCACATGGACCCAGCCAGAGCTGCTCTCTTTTCTGACTTGGCTGGCTTTCCCTGTGTGCTGTTTCACATCACATACCTTCTCCCCCCTCCCCTTGGATGATTGGTTGAAATTAAATATCCTGAAATTACACTGAAAGGGGAAGAAAAGCTAATACAAAATTTTAATCAAAACACAAGCTTAACAGTTCCCAGGCTTTGAAATGTGAAGCAGACACTGGTTCCATGGGGACGTCCCAACCTGTTCTCAGGTGTGAAGTTCCTTCAAGGAAGGGGCAGTCTCCTGACCAAGAGTTACAAGGAAACCAGCACGTTGCAAACTAAGGGTTTCCAAATGCAGCTGGACCTTCTTTCCCTTTCCACAGTGTGTACGGGCAGGCCAACCCAGAACAAAACTCTCGCTGTGGACCATAGAGGAGGAGACCTCCAGAGAAAGCAAGGTTTTCTTCCCCATCTCCACCCTGCTCTGATCTGTAAGTCTGTATCCAGGGCCTGAAGGTTAACAGGAGAAGGAAAGGACTGGACAAAGGGCTTCCAGGGGAGCTGAAATCCCCCTTGAACCAAGAGTGGCCCTGACCACAAGAGGTGGGCATTGGGCGCCCCCTGGTGGAAGAGGCCCCACCAGGCAACCTGAAGGATTTCTCCCTGGATTAACTCTATAAATAGATGATTTATTAAACAGATTTGAGGCTCATTTGAGGCGCTGGGCCCCGATTGCTTCAGGGCTCAAAGAGGGGAGTGCTTAGGACCCTGCCTCTTATGCGCGCACCTGGACTTACTTAACGAGCCACTAGCATGATCTACATTACAAGTGCATCGGGCTGTTGGCTCAGCCGCTCCCAGCTCAGAGATGCCAAATTCCTCATATATAAAAGGAGCTTTAGTAACTGAAGCAAAATAAGCACGCTTTTCCCCCCACCGCCTTCCCAGAGACTGAGGCGGCAGGGTTTCTGGGAGGATACACAATACCTTGTTACAAACCATGTAATGTTTTAAAAAGTATCTATCTGACAGCCTTGGCTAAAGCCAGATCTTCTATCTCGATTACTTCAATATGTCACATCCATATCGCACCACGGCGTCCAGGCTTGCAGAGCCAAGGCCTCTCTGTCTTGTCCAACCTTCCCATCTGGAAGCAATGAGCTTAATATTCTGGCTCTCCCCCCATAAAAGCTATGTCACAAAAAAGTAGCAGCCTGTGAACTGCTTTATCCTCCCAAGACACACCGGAGCTCACTCTATTCCGTTACATTGAAAGACCGTCCCCAACGCCCCGCCCTCTGCTGCCCTACATCCCCAGATGGCCTGTAACACTCAGCACAGTACCAGGGGGACGGGAGTGAATTGACAATCATTTACACTTTAATCCCACTTTTGACATTTTGAGGGATGCAGATTAAAATATAGTGGAGGCTTAGGGACTCCCTCCGGATCAATGTGTTTGTGAGAGAAGCATCCTTTAGCAAGCAGCCTACTGTTTCTGGTGACATGACAGAGACCTAGCTTTGGAGCCCGTCTTGCACCCCTCTCCCACTCATCTTAGCTTCTTAAGCAATGCCTGACGAGTTCCAGGTGACCTCGGTGTTTTGTACTGCTCCGTGATAATGCCCTTCCCTAGTATCTGGGCCTTATTGATTCATTGATACACTCCCTCATCAATTTGGGGTCGAATACCTGGCCTGTCCCTTTGGCTATGCTCTCTGTGTCAGAGGGGTCCCTGGCCTGCGGGAGACTAAGTATGTGAAGGGGACAGACCCCGAATTCTGAATAGTTAGAAAAGTGGCCCAAGAAGCAAGGAATCCTTGGGGGGAGGGAGGGCATGTGAACCATGCCTCTTTCTGGGCCCGGGACCAGACCTACTGAATGAGAATCATTTGAAGCAAGGCCCAGGAATGTGCATTTGAACAAAATCCCCAGGTAATTTCCGCATACGGTAAAAGCAGCAGACTCACTGAGTTAGGTCAGAGAGGCAGCAGATGATGAAGTGTAAAATTAGGGGAGAAATCACGAGACCTGAAATGAGAACTTAGGTCTTTTTCTGGAAATGATATAATGCTGCTGCTCTTCGGCCAGTCCCAGAGTTCTGAACAATTACAGGGAATGGAAACCGCCCCACAGCTGAGCTCCGAGGACTTTGGCTACTTGACTGTTCTCCTTCAGTTGGAAGCTTCTAGGGGCAGAGGCCAGCCTTCCTGTGCTGAGTCTTTGGGGAAGGGCCTCCGAGTACTGGAAGGGATTTGAAAGAGCAGTTCATGCAAGCTCCTTGTTTTATAGGGAAGACACCTAGCCTGGGAAGGCAAGGAGGCTGCCCAAGGTCACGTCACCCTTCAAAACACATTTCTGTGGGTTAATTCTTTGATTTGGAGACATCAACATTTGGGTCTAAGCCAAGCCCATGTTTATGAAGGCTCATATTCTCCAACTTCTGAAAGCATTGCCCATTCGCTAACGTATACTAAAGAGTTTGCAAAAGCGCTCATGTGAGAGCCATTCCTCTGGCAGGGCCTCGAGTGGCCCAGCCTCCACAGACCACATGCATAAAACCTGTTTCCTGAAATGCTGCCTTGCTGCAGTGAAGTGAACCTCCTTTTTGGCAAATTAGTTCATGACCCGGGGACAGTTAAATGAAACTGTAGGCGTATCAAGAAGAGGTAATTTGTGTTCTGTCTTTTTTTAGCCCGTGCCTCTGATATGTTTATTTGGAAGCTTGGCTCCCGCTCACTATCCCACTACTTACAGTTAATCCTATGTTTTCTTTGAGCTACCTTGAAATCTATGTTGAATGAAAAATTCTGCCCGATTTCGAAGTATGTGGTATTATAAAAGGAATCCCAAGGTTTATGATCTCAAATTTATTGTCAAACGTATTTACTTCTCATTTTTCTTTCTTTTCTCCTTCTTCTTCTTCTTTTTTTTTTTTTTCAAGTTCAATCCAGACTAGAGGTTTTTAGTGCGAGTCGTGAAAGAGCAGGGACAGATGAGGCTGGGTAGAGTTTCCTGGGGAACTCCTCGTCCTGCAGAAGAGATGTGCACAGACAGTGTTCTTCGGTTACAGCCTCTTGAGGCGCAAGGTGGTTTCAAGGGGCTGCGACCATGTCTGAGTCTCTCTGTCCTCAGTCCCTGACCCAGTGTGAGGCACACAGGGGCACTCGGCATGTGTTGGCTGGATTAGTGGCCTGAAGCCTGCCCCTCCATCCTTCTTGGCGTTGCTTCTCTATTGGGATGGGTTTTTAAAGAGCTGAAATATTTTTGTTATTTTCTTTTATGTCCGTGAGACAGAGCAACTCAGTCTCAAAAAAAAAAAAAAAAAAGAGTTCATCTGTCTAAAGCAGTTCTATATTTAGTTAAATATCCTGGAACTGACTAAAACTGTACAAATACACACATGCATCTGATGTTTGCTTTCAACTAGTTATTACAAAGCAAGACCTGAGGAAAGCGAAGCTTGCTTTTTATAACAATATTTTTAATCTTAAAATAAACGTCTTTTTATCACAACTCCTCTTCCTACTGGTTTTAGGACTTTGGGCTGGAAGACTTGCAGACGCTGGAGTGTCCTCAGTGAGACGGGAGGGCTGACCATGTCCTCACCCAGGCCCTAGGAAGGGAGGTTTTTTGAGGCATGGAATGTGATCAGGCATCAGCATCACAGCATCTCAGAGCTGTCCCTCTTTTCTGAGCTCTGTGGCTCTGTAGTCTCCAAAGGGTCCTGAGTAGGATATCTGGAGAGGATGAATGAGACACCCGCTGGCAGATCCGGGGTGGGAAGGGGGAAGGGAATCCACTGTTCCTCACCCTCTCTTTTTCCCGTCACTCCTGGAACCACACTCTTTAGCTCAAGATGATGGCTGAAGAAACACCAAATGCTTTTCAAGCTGGTTCTCCTCAGACTTATATCTCGAATCTGCCATGCACATTGGCAGATGTTACCGAGTCCTTCAATGTCTGGCTTTGTCTTCGACCATATCCCTGGACATTAGGTTTCATTGTCCCATTTGGTTCTGTATTTCTGTCCTGTAAGTTGGCCTCACCTCCCAGTCAGAGTCCAGAACCAAAACCTGTGTGTGTCCCACCCATCACCTAGCTCGGTGATAGGCACAGCGTGGATGTTCCCTAAATGCTCCAAAAATCCAAGTGATCACTCCCTAGCCCCATCACACCCCTCCCCTTCTGAGCATTCTCTCCAGATTTCTCCCAGCAGGAGATGACCCAGGTACCTCTAGAAAACTTAAACAGGCACAAAAGAATCTGCAGAGCCCTGCAGCTAGTTGACCTCTGACCTGAGTAGAGATTTTGAAATAATGGTTAAAATCCACAAAGCTGCCTAGAAATGCTGCTCGACCGCATTAGGCAGATTGTGAATCACAACGTAAATATTTTGCATGTTTCATTCTATTTATCAAGCCCCTGCCTTCTGGAGCTGTGGAATTTAAGATGACTCGACTCCTGCAGGGTTAAGTCGACTCCATTTGGGTTCACTCTAAACAAGCTCACATTCCAGCCTCGCGGCCTCTGACGCTCGCGCAGAGCCCGCGGCACGTCCCGTGCACCTTTCACATAGGAACCGTCCATCAGACATTAATGTGACAGAGCCATCACCAGACAAGTTCATCTTGCCATTCGTATCCTGGAATAAGAACACTGAGTAATATACACATCCTGAGATTTAATCTGTAAACAGAGCCCCAAGCATCTGGGGAAAGGAGGCGTGTTTAGGCTTTGACAGTGCTACTTCCATAAAGCTCCTTGGGACTCTCTTGGGCACTAATCAGAGACATTTTCTGAATGGTGGGAGGGTCAAGGCTGACAGGATATTTGGCCTACCATCTACATGTGCCCCGATGGACGGTCAGGAGATCCAGCGCTGTTAAGGAGCCTCGGAGAATTCCCAAAGGCTCATGCCAGTGCCGTTGCTGGTATTTCTCTTTGGTCACCTCCGTCGGGGAGTCAAGGCGATGCTTCTCTCTCTTTTTTCTGGGAAATGACGAGTCCAGGGGCAGAGCCGCCCTCTGTGGCCCCGGGATTCTAAACAGCGCTGTCAGCAGCTATCTCTTTGGCGTGGAAGGTCCAAAAGCAAATTCGAAAAGAGTTTGGTTATCATTTCTGAGGTATTGAAGTATTTGAGAGACTTTGACACTTAGAGTCACTCAAAGCAGATAATTTCCAGCTTTGTCCTTTCTATCCTATGCCAAAAAGTGGTCTACCCCACCTCCTCCAAGAGTAGCTGCCTCTGTCTCTTCTACCCAACTCAGTGGGGGCTCTCTGGGTCTGTGGTGACCAATTGAGGACGAGGAGACAAGAGTAAGGAAGAAAAACGTGTCTCTGCAACAGGAGAAGAGGGAGGAAGAGAAGGAGGAGGAGAAGAGGAGGAGGGGGAGGATGGGAAAGAGGAGGAAAGAGAGAGAGGAAGAGGAAGGAACAAAACGACTGTTTGAAGTAAGGGTGAAGCATTGCCTTAGATGCCGATTTTGAACAGACTGCCTTCCTTAAGAAGAGAAGACTCAAACTGGCAGTCGCACAGGGCATCCCGCTCTCAGGAGTATTTTGCTTGGCCCCATCAGCATTGACCCGGGGAGTCCCTTTGAAACAGAGGCACACGTTTGGCTCCGAGAAACTTCTACACAGTTGCCCTCCAACACCCAGAGAGAGACACATGTAGGCCTGGGGAGGGAGGTGAACTCTTGGTGGCACCATGGTGTACCATTTAGACAGAGGTAGCCCCCAGAAGGAGGTAATGTAGTCTCGTGGGCCCGTGAATACTTGTCACTGCTGCTTCTGCTCTTGCTTCCATAGGTGTGCTGATGGCCCAAGCCATTCCCTACTGCCAGGCACTCCCCCCAGCCCCCCCCCAACACACTTTCTCCCCACGCAGGATGGCTGCAAGGGGCTGCAGCTGAGGCGTGGCTCACCTCCTTCAGGCAATACGTGCCCTCCTGTTGGCCAGATGCACACGTGTTTATCTGTCTGGTCCTATAGGCACTGAACTTTGTAAGCATCTCTGATACCTGCTTTGTTGTATAGCTTCCAGACCCGTCATTCTCTCTTCTCCACAATGACACTGGGAGTCCTAGCAGAGCCCACCAGAGACAAGAGTTCTGGTGTCAAGTCCAAGGCCAGCGCAGCCAGCGACCCGCATACAAGCACATTCAGTTATTTCCAGCCTGTTTTCCTTGATTGAGGCTCCTTGTCCCCTGCAAGGGCTGATGCACAGAGACGCTCTCACTGGTGGACACTCCATGGTTAATATCCTTTTCTGCTCTTCTGGGATCAAAAGAAATTCTGTTTCCTCAGAGATGCTGGAAGTCCCCTATGGAGAAAAAAATATTATCATTTCTCTCTCATGTTCTTGCACTCATGTGCTAACAGAGCTTCTCAAAACTCAAGGGCTATGCTCACAATCACCAAACCAAGGGAAAAGTAGCTGGGAATACAGCCCAGAAACGTGTTCCCAGAAGTTTAGACTGGCTCCACATACGGCCCCTCACACGTGCACAGCCTGCCTGTGTTTACTTAGAGCATGTCCTCCAGCTGAAGCCTGATTGTCACAGCAGCCCTGACGGCACCAGGAAAAATATCACCATCCTCCCATAGGACAGACAATGGGATGGGACCCTTTGTCCAGAATCTTCCAGTGGGTCATGGTAGAGCTGGGACCCAAAACTCAGGTGGTCTGGCTTCTTTCATAGTTCCTTGCCATCGGCCGCATAGTCTTCTGGGTACTAAGAATCCAAAACAAATCAAGTAAGACCATTGAATTTCAAGCTAAAGATAGGGCTCTGAACTGTAGATAAGGAAACACAATTGGCAAATTCATGATTTAAAAAAAAGTCATGCTCATCGTGTAGATGATGAGTGAACATGAGGGACGAATGACTGGTAGGGAGGACTCCAAGGACAAAGGGCAAAGCAGGAAAAGGGGCCATTTAGGCTTTTGAAAGTCTCATCACTGGACTCTCATTCAGTGCCGGTTGGAATGCAACTGGTACAATCATCTGGAAAACAGTTTGGCACAATCTCTTGAAGGTGAAGGTCCATTCATACTACTGCACATGGAACCTTCCAGATGGTTCCATCTGCAGCTTCTTCATATGTGGCCCCTTGGTAACTGTCACAGGGCCATTCTGAACCGTCCTCCATGGGGTGAACATCAGCAGGTTCTTTCCCCTCAAATAGGAAACTTTATCACTGTGTATGGGAGGTTTGACTGAGTCTGAAATATTATTTTGAACAAAAATCAAAATGTAAACTAGTGATAGGGTTGTGTACGTTGAAGGGGTGTTGAGGATGGGGTGATGGGAGTGGCGAGCTTGGAGATAAAAATCCCTAGAATCACCACATGTCACCCTAGGAAACCACTGGTGGTTCTAGGACCTTCCTTCCCTTGTCAACTGAAATCTGGAGATGGGTCTGTCACTTCAAGTCTATGTTGGTGAGGATGC
>NC_048221.1:130693605-130719028 GCF_002007445.2 Ailuropoda melanoleuca
GGCTCCTTGTCCCCTGCAAGGGCTGATGCACAGAGACGCTCTCACTGGTGGACACTCCATGGTTAATATCCTTTTCTGCTCTTCTGGGATCAAAAGAAATTCTGTTTCCTCAGAGATGCTGGAAGTTCCCTATGGAGAAAAAAATATTATCATTTCTCTCTCATGTTCTTGCACTCATGTGCTAACAGAGCTTCTCAAAACTCAAGGGCTATGCTCACAATCACCAAACCAAGGGAAAAGTAGCTGGGAATACAGCCCAGAAACGTGTTCCCAGAAGTTTAGACTGGCTCCACATACGGCCCCTCACACGTGCACAGCCTGCCTGTGTTTACTTAGAGCATGTCCTCCAGCTGAAGCCTGATTGTCACAGCAGCCCTGACGGCACCAGGAAAAATATCACCATCCTCCCACAGGACAGACGATGGGATGGGACCCTTTGTCCAGAATCTTCCAGTGGGTCATGGTAGAGCTGGGACCCAAAACTCAGGTGGTCTGGCTTCTTTCATAGTTCCTTGCCATCGGCCGCATAGTCTTCTGGGTACTAAGAATCCAAAACAAATCAAGTAAGACCATTGAATTTCAAGCTAAAGATAGGGCTCTGAACTGTAGATAAGGAAACACAATTGGCAAATTCATGATTTAAAAAAAAGTCATGCTCATCGTGTAGATGATGAGTGAACATGAGGGACGAATGACTGGTAGGGAGGACTCCAAGGACAAAGGGCAAAGCAGGAAAAGGGGCCATTTAGGCTTTTGAAAGTCTCATCACTGGACTCTCATTCAGTGCCGGTTGGAATGCAACTGGTACAATCATCTGGAAAACAGTTTGGCACAATCTCTTGAAGGTGAAGGTCCATTCATACTACTGCACATGGAACCTTCCAGATGGTTCCATCTGCAGCTTCTTCATATGTGGCCCCTTGGTAACTGTCACAGGGCCATTCTGAACCGTCCTCCATGGGGTGAACATCAGCAGGTTCTTTCCCCTCAAATAGGAAACTTTATCACTGTGTATGGGAGGTTTGACTGAGTCTGAAATATTATTTTGAACAAAAATCAAAATGTAAACTAGTGATAGGGTTGTGTACGTTGAAGGGGTGTTGAGGATGGGGTGATGGGAGTGGCGAGCTTGGAGATAAAAATCCCTAGAATCACCACATGTCACCCTAGGAAACCACTGGTGGTTCTAGGACCTTCCTTCCCTTGTCAACTGAAATCTGGAGATGGGTCTGTCACTTCAAGTCTATGTTGGTGAGGATGCGTGTCAGTGGTGTTTCTCATTTCCTTTAAAATTCTGTCATTTTTTCCAAAATCCCTTCAGAGAAGCTCCCAAACCAAAAATTAAACTCAAGGAAAGTTTCCTTTTTGCAATTTAGCAGTTTGGAGTTTTTCGTGCATGGGCGCCACTCCACCCCATCCCACTCCAACCTAAATTGAGTTTGAGGCTTTTTTGTTTTCACTCTTGCATAACATGAAAACGAGTGAACACATTTTACTCAAAATTTCCATCTCCAAATCTCCTAAGTGGTGTGAAAAATCCTGGAAAATCTCAGAGCAAAAGAGGACGCTAGGAAAAATCAGGACAAGTGGAAACAGCAGTGGGGGATGTAACCTAATGTCTGTGTCAACACGACCAACATTCCCCAAAGATGTCTTCCCTCTAGTGAGGCTCGGCTGCTAGAGCAAAACCACGAGCTCACCACCACTTAGCAGTGACAGTCATGATTCAATCCTACCCCATCCGGCACCTGACACACATCTGCTTTGTCCCTTAGGGCACTCTAGGCCCAGTGCCTGCAGCCCATAATATGGTCAAGATTCCACGAAAATCATGTCCCCAAAGAAGTACTGGTTCTAAAATAAAAAAGAAAACTGGAAAATTGAAATAAATATGGTCAATTAAATATACAGAACATTATGTTAACTAGTGATATAGAACTCAATTTATGTATGTATGATGTATATACATATATACACACATATGTATAGAAACATACATACATATGCCTACGTATGTATATATGTGGGGATTTCCAAATATAAATATGCATATACACACAATATCTAATTGAGATATGAGTACATTTTAATATAGCTGATATAATGTGGCTTGGACCTTAAAGTAGACTCTTACTAGCCCTGTCCAGCATGCAAACTCTGTACCTCATTACCCTTCATTCAGATGAATAAATGTGCTATGTACATGTCACACGAAGAAAGGCAAATAGATTTCCCCAGTTCTTATGCACAGTTCTAGAAGGTACATCCCCTGACTTATGCACAGTTCTAGAAGGTACATCCCCTGACTTCAAAGAACACAAAAAATATACTCTATATAGCCAGTTATTTCAGAACAAGATAAATTATGGTATAATTTTAAAAGGTAGTTGGCAAGTGAGTGATAAAAACAATTAAGAGAGAGAGAAGTGGTGATTCTCGGACTACCACAGGAAAGTCTTCACGAAAAACCTGGGCTTCAAGTTGGGTGTCCTATAGGGCTGAAGACGTGGATAAAGGTAGGGATATGTGCAAGAATTGAAAGAAGGACATGGAAGGTATAAGTAGTCTTGAGGACAGGGGCATGGCCTAAATATCTTTAGTGGACTTGGGTAAGTGCATTCATAAAGGAGGTTATAAAGGAATTGACGCTCTTTGTGTGGTTTCCAGAAAAATCATTCAGTAATGGGCCTCTGACAAAAGAGCTGCTAGTATTTGGAACTTTTTTTTCCTTCCCACAACTAAAATGGTAATGCATTCAAGGTCCAAACTACTTCTTTATTCCATTCTGGGAAATTTTCAGAAATTCTTTCTCAAATGATTTCTAATAGATGGCATCATTTCAGGCACCGTGATATCAAGACAGGAATACATTATTTGAGGAATTTGTCAAAATGACCTTCTGTTGGTTAAGACTTCCCCTCGTGACCCGTTTCTGTCAGTGATTATCCTATCTTCAAAAGAAAGAGTAAAGGGATCAAATCCTCTTCTAAGCTCCCACTCCATTTTCTCTATATTATTACATAATGGATACTTCAATCCTTGTGTTAGAGTTATTTCAGCACATTTGAATTCCCCAGTGGACTGTGAGTCCTGTGTGTGAGGTGGTGGCGATGGTGGTGTCTTATCTGTCTTGGTGTCCCCAGTACCAAACACAGTGTCCAGCCATTAGCAGGTGCTCTGTGAGAAGAATAAAGGTAACAATGACTTGAATAAGTGAAGAAACTAAAAATATACACTTCTACAAATGATGTCATGTGTACATACATACATTCATGGAGAGAAAGACAGAGAGAGAGAGAGAGAGAGAGAGAGAGAGAGAACTTCAGGTTTATGTGATTTCCAGAAGTCAGAGGGACAATTTCTTCTATTCTTACAGAAAATAATAATTCTGGAAGCTTTACATGACATAAATTATTATTGTGAACCACTGTTCACAAGTATTTACCCTGGGTATAGTAATGAAGCTTTGGTTCCAATAGCAGGAGTGAGTTTATATTTCTTGATCTCTGATTATAGAAATAATGAGCTTTGCGCTGTGCAGAAGGAGAATTGGATCAGAGAACACAACTGGGTCCAAATCCAGCACCCCAAGCAGGTGGTCCTGTAACTTCAAGAAGTCACTCGTTCTCTTGAAGGGTTAATTTCTCCTCTGTAAAGTGAGGACACTTATGACATCACTCTTCTTAACAGATGCTGTGAGGATTATATACACGTGGCCCCCTATTAATTGTTAAGCTTTATAAAAATAGAAGAGAAAAATACTATCTTTGTTTCAGATTCAGAATTCTTTGCTCCTATAACTTTCTCCAAAGCATTATATGGAAAGGAAAGAAACACTTCCTATGGATTGAAAAATCACCTGAAGGACTCAATGTCCCAGGGGTTACCCCTCCTCTCCAGATGGTTTCATCTCAAACTTACCCCATGTCCTGGGTGAACTCAGTGGATTTTAGAAATAAAAGAGATCACCAAGTCTAGACTCTGTTTCCTGAGGAGGAAACAAGGCTCAGTAAAGGGAAGTGGCTTGTTCAAGTTCAGAGAGTAAACCAACCCTGACTCCTAACACCCTCTTCTTCTGGGTCACACTGTCCCCACAAGAAAACAACCTCACATTTCTGCAACTGAGGTTGTCTATCCATGGGTAGGAACCTTCCCATGTCAACAAGAAGAATGATTAGGGTTTATGGGAAGAAAGCTGAGGCGAAATGATCCTTTTGCTAGTCTCTCTTTTTTTTAAGATTTTATTTATTTATTTGAGAGAGCATGTGCATGCATGCACGCAGGCACACAAACAGCGGGAGGGGCAGAGAAGCAGGATCCTTGCTCAATAGGGAGATAGACAGATGCAGGGCTTGATCCCAGGATCCCAGAACCCCAGGATCATGACCTGAACCGAAGGCATATACTTAACCGACTGAGCCACCCAGGCATCCCCCTTCTTTTTTTTAAGATTTTTTTTCCTTTTGCTAGTTTCATTGCACACCATGAAATTAGTGTAATAGAAGTAGAGCTGTTGCACAGTCTCACAGAAAGACTATGTATGGGTTTTGGAATCTGGCCTGGGTTTGAATTCTGATTCTCAGCCCCATCCCATGCCCAACCCCACAGCACATACAACTTACTGGCTTTGTAATCATAGTAAAATTATTTACATTTTTAAGTTTTAGTTCCTTCTGTAAAATAGAAGGGATCAATACTGATCAATAAATAGAGGTGTGCCGAGGGCAGTTAATTGAGTTCACATTTGCAAAGCACTTAGCACAGGTCCTGGTATGTAGTGAGATGCTCAATCAGCATATGTTGCAGTTTTATTAAAAAAACATGATCAAAGTGTTCAAGCCATAGTTAATCCATGATTCTCTGCTTTATCTAACGATGGGGTAGTCAATTCTTGGAATAGATAGAAAAACAAAAGAAGCCAATTAAATATCTTCTAAGTAATTCAGTCTACTTTGGCTAGTTCCCAAAATTTTTGAGATTTTTCTTATGGCTGACCACTGAATGCTATTATAACTATAAAAAAGCATGAAAGAATATTTTCAATTAATAAATGGTTAATAAGCTAGAAATTTAAAAAGATGATATATCAATGATTATAAATATAACTATGACAAAAAATTTTTACAAAACTGTGAGGAAAAATTCAAAATTTGAATATGTGAAACAAACTGAGGGTTACTGGAGGGGGAGGGGGATGGGCTAAATGGGTGATGGGGATTAAGGAGGGCACTTGTGATGAGCACTGGGTGTTTTATGTAAGTGATGAGTCCTTAAAGACTACACCAGAAAATAATATTACACTGTATGTTAACCAGCTGGAATTTAAATAAAATTTGGAGAAAGAAAAATAAAGAAACTAAACTGGAATAAATTAAAAAAATACAAAATTTTGTATATGTGAAATAATAGTCTACCCACATACAGTACAAGAAATGTATTAGACACATGTTCATGATGATCAACTTTGGGCGAACCACCAAGAGATGAAGAAGGAGAGTTCTTTAAGCACCTACACAGTTGTTCCCAGAAAGCACAGGGAACCACAATTCACCAGAGAGCCCACAATGACACAGTGCTAACATGAAACATCGCTACACATTCATTATTATGGATTCCAAGTGGCATTTCACGCATAGCCAGCACTGAGGACTTTTCATCTGCCCCTTGCATTAGTTAGAATACAAACAACATATTCAGCTATGGCCCTGGCACTTTCCATGTAGGAGAAGAGTTGTTGCTCAGAGATGAAAAACACATACGAATGAAGAGAAACCATGATGACCCATATGGAGTCAGGTACAAGCTTAGGTTCATAGCACCTGCATTGAAGAACTAAAGCATTTCTTTCTGGGGTCCTTGCTTGAAATATTTTTCAATTAAGATGTTATTCTTTAGAGCAGTTTTAGATTCACAGCGGAACTGAAGGGAAGGTACAGAGACTTCCCATATATCCCTTGCCCCGCACACCCATAACCTCCCCTATCATCCACATCCCCCACCAGAATGACATAATTCTTATACTTGATGAACCTATATTGATACATCACAATCACCCAAAGACCATAGTGTTCACTACTGGCGTTCATTCTGTGGGTTTGGACAGATGTATAAGGACAGGTATCCATCATGATGGTATCACGCAGAGTAATGTCGCTGCCCTGAAAATCCTCCATGCTCTGCCTATTCATCCCTCCCTCCACAATCCCTGGCAACCACTGATCTTTTTACTGTCTCCAGAGTTTTGCTTTTTCCACAAGGTCATGTGGCTGGAATCCTATAGTATACAGCCTTTACAGGGTGGCTTCTCTCACTTAGCAATGCACATTTAAGGGACCTCCCATCTTTTCATGGCGTCATAGCTCTAATCTTTTTAGTGCTGAAGAGTATTCCATTGTTGGCATAGACCACAGTTTATTTACCCATTCAGCTATTAGAGGATATCTTGGTTTTTTCCAGGGCTTGGCAATTATGAATAAAGCTGTATAAGCATAGTGCAGATTTTTGTGTCGATGTAAGTTTTCAATTCCTTCGGGTAAACCTTGCTTGAAATTTAAAAAAAAAATGCACATAACAATACTTCACTTTCCCTAGTGCACTAAGAATAAATTTGGCTGCATATAACAACCATAACAACAACAAAGCATTCCAGAAGCTTTAGCAAGACACACATTTTTGTGTGCTTATCTATTACACAAAAACGTGAATAGTCGGAGGTCACATGATAGCTCTGAGGTCATAAGAGGCTTAGTCTATTTTTATTCTTATTTTCCACTTTCCTTAGCATACAAAGTTTATCTTCAAGTTTATATCATGGTTGTAAGATGTCATCTGTAGTTCTAACCATCCCATCCACATTCCAAGCTGCAGGAAAGAAAGGGAAAAGCATAGATTCCCACACCTCTCTCTGAGTTGGCCCCAGAATCTTCTGGGAAGATCTGCCCACCCCTTCAATGCCTTGACTTACCCTGATTTATACCTCATTGGCTCCTTACAGATGCAAAATAGGCTGAGAAAGGTAACCTTTTAGCTGTGTGTATAAGGGCACTGAATAAAGCCAGGTGTCTGTTAGTAAAACAGAGGAGAGAAAGAGCATGACCCAGGCAAGTAGGTCTCTACTACAGCTCACATTCAAACCATAGCTTAGCTGGTGGATGTGATTTCCTGATGTCAGAGATACATTTTTTTTTATTTTGACAAAAGCATAATATTTCTGGCCAACACTTTTATATCAATTGATGGTTTATAAAAAATCATCTTTACATGATTCTGTAAAAATTTTCTTTACAAAATACATCATATGTATTAATTGATTCTCACAGCGACTCTGAGAAGTAACTATTTTGTGTACATTATCAAAGAATGAAATGAGCTTAGAAAATCTTAGTACCTTTCCCAGGGCTAACCAGTTAGTAAGAGGATGTGACAACAATTTAACCAAACCTGACAAACTCCAGAGCCCACGTCTTTTTATCTGAAAATTGATTAACAAGCTGTCAATCCTCCCTAATTATTTTTTGACTAAAGAGTTATAATTTTCCACCTATTCCATCCCTTCATTGTAGCTCACTATTTCTTTTCAAAGGGGTTAAAAAAAATCAGAATTATTTAATCCACTGTAGAGAAAGGAATGGAAAGAAAGGAAACCTATTTGCAAGCATTATCTACAACGTTCTTTTGAAATGCATTTTACCTTCATTGCTGACTAGATACTATGATCCTGCAGATGAGGGATAAGAGGTTATGACACTCTTGTAAGCTCACCCTGTAAGGAGGTGACAGGATTTGAAGGCAGCTCTTTCTGACTCCACACCCACACTTTGAATTTCTTCATATCTCAAAATATTTGGAAGGTTGTTTCCTGATTATTTTGCCATATAACCTCACAGGTGTGAGCAATAACAAAGGAACACGGTAAAGTAGACTCGCGGACACGTGACTAGCAGACCTGGTGAATAATGAAGGAAAGATAAACAAAGAATAAGAAGCTGTGAAAGATTGAAAGTGTTTGTAGCTGGTTCTTTGGGAGGACCCCAACTAGCTCTTTTGTCCAGCTTGGGTTAAACATCCATTTGCTTTAAAGACAGGGGCTGTACATGGTTTCCTCAACTGCCTCTCTCTAGTGCTAAGTTCACAGTAATAATAGCTACCTTTGAGCACTTACACTATATGACTAAGGTTACTGCATGTTGCATGGGACGTACTTATGCTAAAACAATTGTTGTAATTTCTAAATGGAAAGATTTGGAATTTACTTTAAGTTTATTTAAAACGATCTTTTTTTTTTTTAAAGATTTTATTTATTTATTTGACAGAGAGAGAGACAGCCAGCGAGAGAGGGAACACAAGCAGCAGTAGTGGGAGAGGAAGAAGCAGGCTCCCAGCAGAGGAGCCTGATGTGGGCCTCGATCCCAGACCACCGGGATCATGCCCTGAGCTAAAGGCAGACACTTAATGACTGAGCCACCCAGGCGCCCCTATTTAAAATGATCTTAAATGCTAATTTAACCGAATGTCCTGTGGCCCATATATGGCCACTGCATGGTCTTTGGTCACAGCATCTTTTCTCAAAGTCTGCAAATAAAAACAACCTTAACATTCTCTAACAAGGAAAGAATTTAACTATTGATCGATTATCCTAACAGAGGGATCACATGAAAGCTATAAAGAATCCAAAATCTGTCTCCTGAACAATGGCTAAAGCATGTGATACTTTTAATGTCTTCCAGATCATTAAGAGAAACAAACAAACAAAAAAAAGCAAAGAAGTGTCTTCTCAGTGGTTTTCAACAGGGAGTGATTCTTTGCCCAGGGTGACTTTGATAATGTCTGGAGACATTTTTAGTCATCACAACTGGGGGTGCTACTGGAATCTCGTGGGCAGAAGCCAGGGATGCTAATGACTCTTCATTGCAAGGACAGAGCCCACGACTAAGAATGATCTATTCCCATGCGTCAATAGTCCTGAGGCTGAGAAACCCCAAATTGAAATAATCCGTTGGGGGTTTAATGTTTTTCTCTTTTCATTTAAAGTTGCTATACTGAACAGAGAGCTGGAACGTGGCCGTTTGGGAGAAGCCATGAAAGAATGAGTTCTATGCTCCAAAGAGTCACAAAACCAAATCCCTTCATGGCATTTTCTGGAGCCTGCAGAAGTCCAGAAGGGGTGGAGGTGGTGGTAACAGGAGCCTTTTGGAAACTAGCACCTTGTAACAGTTTCACCACATCTTTAGCAATCAAAGCTGGTCTTTTCAGGACTGTCTTTTCTGTGTTTCTGCATGGTTGAGTTTTCTTCTTTGCGGTGATGCTTGCATTGGTTTTCCGTGTGGACGATTCTAATTCAAGAGTGTCTTAGTTTTGGACAACTCAATCCCAAAGGCCACATGCGCAGGGACATGGAGTTAGTCTGAGTTCTAAGTCTCCCCCATCTGCATCTGTTGGTCTATTCCCAGCTCCACACCGCCTCTCTGGATGGCCCTGGCTGTTCAAATCTGGGGGAAAGAGAGGTTGCAGCTAAAGCACACTGGATCAGCAGAAAATGCACGAAGCTTGGAGTCAGGCTAACCTAAATGCAATCTTATCCCTCTGTCGTCTGGCTATGTAACCCTGGACGGTTTTTAAACTCTTCTGAAGAGCATAGTTTTATCATTTGTAAAATGCAAATAATTTTACCCACCTCAGCAAGTTGTGATAAGAATTAAATGAGGCAAAACATCTTAAAAATTGTTTTATAGTTTACAAAGCACCATTAAAACAGATTAAAGTCTCACAGACTATTCGCAATGAGGGTTTGAAAGCGTGCGTTAGGTTAAAGCAGTGATCTGTGCTTGTAGCTTCTTCATTCCATTGACCAAGTCAGTCTTATTTACCATTGTATAGACGTCCTGTCCTCCCTCAACTGGAGGAAGAGGACTATTTTGTGAAATTTGTTTGTTTAAACACTTTCTCCCTTTTTGCAGGGCGGGTGGTTACAGAAAGCAAAATAACTTTCTCCTCAAACAAACAAATGCAAGAAAAACCCGATTCTGGTTGACAGAACTTGGTAAACAATGGTTGGTTTTTAAATGTTGATGGCCTTGGGGTACATTTGACTGTGAGTGGTGCCTTAAGCATCTCTTGACAGATGAGAATTTATAAAGTGAGAAACACCAGACTGACCTTGGCTCTGCGTTACCAAACTCAAATAGGACATCATTCAGAGTGAGAGAGTGGTCTTCTTCCAGGGGTCTGGGGAGGGCTTCCAGGGCAAACACTTTGGGGGCTGGATTCTTTAAAGTTTTCTTTGAGTAGAGGTTTCCTTAAGAGTCTGATTCATTTCAAGATTCTTCTGTTCCTGGTCCATGTCAGAGTTACAGAACACCCAAAGCCAGAAGGAGGCTGATTTCTGAAATGGAGAGAAGTGTGTCAAGAATCTAGAAAGAGCAGGCTAAAGTCAGATGTCTTTACTCATTGCTTCCTTAGCGCTCTGTTCCTTGCAACTTTCCACATTGTGCTATTATCTATTTACACACTTATTCTTCTCCATGAACCCCTTGGGGATAGGGAATGAGTCTTATTTATTCTTTTAACTGCAGTGCTTTGCATGCAATATCTATGACATAGAATGTGCCCAATAAATAAAAGAGGAAGAAGGCAAAAAAGAAGAAAGGAGGACGGGAGAAAGAGTAGGAGGGAGAAAGGATGGCAGGAAGAAGAGAGGGAAAGAAGAGAGAGGGAGGGAGGGAGGGAGAAACAGAGAGATCTCTTGCCCAAGTTTGATCTTGGGCTAATAGCAATCAAAGAAGATTCTTCAGTCCAATGAAGTTTATCAGATAAGTGGTTATAACCTTAAAATCATAGTCTCTTTGTGAAAAAGCATAACACATTCTAGTTCTGCATTGATTGCCCAGACCCTGGTTCTGCAAGAGCAGGAGCCTCATCTTTCCTGGCTCACCTTCCCACCTAGCTCTCCGGGTACCCTCATGCACCAGCATCCCTCAGTGACCTGCTCATTTGCCTCTGTGTGCTGGCACTCCACTTTGTTGGCCCTGTTTGGACATAGCGATCTGGTTCTGGGAGCCATATCTGCAATCTGAGAGGAAACCCTGAAGGACACTGCTCCTGGTAATAGCCCAGATGCTCACTTATCTCTCTGTTCATCAGGGGTTCACACTGGCACCAAGCTCATTCTCCCAGACACCAGAACCCCGAATCCTGCCTCTTAGAAAGGGAATCAGAAAGTAATGTTTTCAAACAAGACCCCTCAGCAGGTGAGGCCTACAAAATGCTAGCATTTCCTTCCTACAGCAAGCCATATCTAAAGCCAGCACAGACAGGTAGGAAAATATGCACCTCCCCTGATTGCCAGCCAGCTCACCTATGAAGGGTGGTGAAAGGCTGCCATGAACTGAATGACAGAAGTGCTATCCCTACAGGACTGATAATTTTATTTGTGGTTGTTCTTTGATGAGCACAAACCTGCCAGCCCTGAACCTCCCTTTTATCAATCATCAGAGTCCCACCATTGGACAGCTACTTCTATTGTATCTTGCGTACTTTCGGACAATGCATTATAAAATCCAAATTCATCTGAAGGGAGAACTAAAGCATAAATTTTTTGTGTAGATTAGGCTGAGGGAACAAAAAATTCCATATATGGATCATTCAACATAAGAGCAGTTTATTTCTAAATCACTTAACGTCCTGGGATGGCTCCAGGTCTGTGGCTGGTGAGGGAGCTGTGCTCCATGTGGCTATTCATGAAACTTCACAAGACAGCCCCTCTCCAACTGTGAACATGGTGGTTACAATGTTGAGGGGAAAGAAGGTCCTGACTCCATTCAGCCTTAAAGGTAAAAGGGCATGATTTCATTGGCTAGAGCTCAATCACATGGTCATGGCTAAAGCAAGGGAATCTGGGAAATGTAGTCCAGCCCTGTGCTCAGCTAGTGGATCCACCACAATAAGCAAATTTCTATCCAAGGTGAAAGAGAATCAATTGATTTCTGGATAAGCACTGGTTTCCCCAGGAAAATGACAAACAGGAAAATGTGTCTGGGATTTAGGGAAAGTGTGGTTGGTAGTAGTATGAGACAAAAAGAGAAAGTGAGGTGATGGGAAAGACCAGCTTTGCCATCTTTTTCATACATCTGATCATCAGCTGGGAAGTTAGCACAGACTCTAGGATTATCATTATCCCAAAGCCATGAAGGCAACCGTTCTCTTTCTCTATGAGGGTCATGCAGTGTGGTGTTTCCCTTGCAATAACTTAGAAAACAGAGTTGCTTTTGCCATCTAGGCAACCTTCGCCATAGGACCCGTGAGAGAGGACATCCATTGTCAATCCAGGGAATTTCCAAGAGTGGTGGTAGTTTGCAATTTAGCATAAGAGACTGGCACTATACAAATCGGTCCTTGAAAATATAAGGTATATCACTCTGAAAAATAAGTTTCCTACTTTGCAACTCATTTACAAATGTCGAAGAGGTCAAATCCAAGTTCAAAAGGAAAAATGTGATTTAGTAACTGAAAAACAGTCAAGTGAAAAGTGGTAATCACCACGATTACACAAATCCTTAATGTGTCCAAAAGCAGAGCTTTAAAAAATCTGCATGCAATTGCATATTTTTTTTTTGTCTTTTTCTACTCTTTATTCTAAAACCAAGATGTAGGTGGAAAATTTTATTAGCATTTGGGTAAGTCCCCCTGCCAGTCTAGAAAACCTTCATTAATCATTGAGATGCTCACCCCCATTTTTTCAAGAACAATGACTCACCAGGACTAACACAGCAATCAGGGCAAAGGTAACCAAATGTTGAATTTTCAGACTTTCCTTTCTTAAGAATGCCTTCACTTCTGGAATGGAAGACTGCTTTAAGCGAATATGCATGTGCTTATGAGAAAGAAGTAGGGAAAGGAAAAGGAACTGTAATTGGGAGGTGATATTTATGTTAGGATTTCCTCTCCTTTTCAGTTTTAGGTTTGGTCTTAAGCACCTTTGCCCCAAGGGAACAAGGAGCTCTGGAGAGCTGCAGCAGGCCCATCTAATTGCTTGTACCTCACCAGTTCATTGCAAGTACATCAGGTCCCATACTCTCCCATACCCTGCCTTCATCCATCACGTTCTGAAAAAGATACAGTGAGAAGAAGTGGCCGATGAAGTCCTTGGGGGCCAGGACATCTGGCCAGGCCAGATGACGTGACCATCTCTCCTTGTAAAGGAGATGCACTCCCATTGCTCTCATTGTCACAGCCCACGAACAGCAAATTTGGTTTTCATTCACCTCATCTGGCACTGAAGTTACTCTTTGAAGGAAAGAACAGTCAACAAAATACCTGGAAAAGAAGAGATGTTGCAAAAGGCTTCAATGTCTGCTTCAAAGCTTTGAATAAACTGTGAAATACATTGATAAATAGGGAAAAATTGGCAAATTGATAAAGAGCTTATATTCTCTTCCTTTTATCTTTGCTGCCTTTTTTTTTAACCAACAGTTCTGCTTTCTTCTACATGTCATCAGTTCTCCCCCCAAAATTTACAGACTGATTGGTTTATCAGCAAATGGGTTCACTTCCCCATACTTGCATAGATGTAGAGAATTGTGCAGCTTAACATCTGTACACATGAGAAGACAGGTCATCTGTTTTTATCAGGTGGCCCCAACGGAAGAAGGTGTCCTGGTCTCTTTTGCTCAGGTGATTGGGGGAGTTAATCCGTTTAATCTCCAGGGCTCACGCTGCTTCCTCTCCCGTGATGAGGTGCACGGTTTGGCTTTGCTCTCTTGGGTCAGCAGCTGCAGGAAGAAGAAATGGAAACTCTTCATTGTCATCGAGCCTCTTTCTCTGCCAAAGAACAATTGATCCCTGAAACTGCTAGCCGAGGGAAGAGGCTTTCCAAGGACAGCAGAAGAAAGAGACAAACTAACTCAAATGATCAGCCTCCCTGGGGACAGGGAGTAGTCTACAAGCAGGCAATAACAGGAGAGTGTGGAGGGCAGTGGAGACTGCCAGAGAAGCAGAATGTCCTGTTCCAGCCTTTTGGGGGCAGGAACACAGGAGAGATCTGGGAATCCTGCTGAGATCCTATAAGATCCTACAATATGCACTTAGTAGGACTCTTTCTGTAACGTAACGTGATTATATTCCTTTTTAAATGTGTTGCGTAAAATGTTATTCCAATCAAAGGAGATCTAATTCCAACCAAGTCATAAATCCTTAAGACAATACTGGGAGAAATATCCTCGGGGATACTTAATCATCACTAGCCTTCAGTGAGTAGGATTTCAACTGTGGGGCTCATGGGAGCAGTTTCAGAAAATGAGCACCCTAGAGGTCAGGTGCATGCACTGACCTCACCCAGACGAAAGTGGCAAAGAATTAAATGGTGAAAAAGGAACCCCGGAAATAAGAACAAGGTCACTGCTCACAGATTCTCTCTGAAAGAAATATTAAATCGTACTTCAAACAAGAAGAAAAATAAGCCCAGAAGGAAAGAATGGGACTGAACAAGAAGTAATATGAGAAGAGGTGATGGTAAAAATATGGTGGCATGTCAAGATTTTATCAGTAATATTTGAGGAAGTTAACATCAGAATGTGATGTAATTACAATAAAGTGAACACACAGAGAACAAGAAAAAGAAATTAAGCCTTTTAAGGTTCCTGTCTTATTTAGGAGAATGAGATATTAGTTTTAGGGTTTGTTGGAAGGACGTAAATTTAAGTTTTCTTATTACTTACTAGTATTTTTTTATTAAAAAATTTAAAAAAACAAAAAAAAATTTAAAAATTAAAAACTCCAAAGCAAATATGATGTAATATTAACACTGGTTAATTCTGAGTCCTGAACACATCGGTCACTTTTCTATTATTTTCTGTATCTTAAAGTTGTTTACCAAATTTAAAAGGGACAGAAAATGTGAGGAATAGAAGGGAGAAGCATGGCCTTCTTTTATTTACTTGGTTCCATAACTTCCTCTGAAATCTTACCACTTTGCTCCATAACTCTATTCCTCACATTTTCTGTCCCTTTAAATTTGGTAAACAAATTTGGGCTAACCCAAAACACAGGGCAGTGGCCTTGTATAGAGCTGTTTGACGGGATAGGCCCTCTACAGAAATCAGTCAAAAAAGCCAATTCTTGGGGTGGGGAGGAATGAGTACAAAATTAAGATTTTTCTGCAAGCAGTAACAAGGAAATAATAAAGTAATGTCGCAGAGAGCAGAGAACCTAGGATAAGCAAGAGGGACCCAAGCATATAAGCTCCAGTTCCTCCAACTCTCTGGCTAGGGGTTCCCACAAATATTGCAATAAGCAATATCTCAATGCTTGTACTAGAATTCCTGATGTTTTATTCTGAACGTGATGCATGTGTTGTCCCAGTTCGTGAGTTATACCCAATCCCATTTAGGGTGAGGGCTTGGTTCTTCACAATGATTTTGTCATCTTCACTGTGTCCCAAGTTAAAGAAACTTTCCAGTGTTCTTTTAGAAGCTAGATGGATGGTAGGCCTGGGGGTCATGGAGGCTAACAGTGAGTAACATCTTAGCCATTCTCACCCAGGGAAGGCCTTGGGTCTTAGCCTACTAAACACCATCATCTATCACATAGATATTAGTGTTGGAATCCCCAGTCAAGCTGGCCACACAGTGGGCAAGTCCTACAGAAAGACTGCTTGGCCCAGTGGGCTCCCTCCAACTGTCCTGAGTGGCCCCAAGCTGAACCCAGCGTGGAGATGTTGTTCTTCCAAATGGAGCATTGGAGTGAAAGAACCCAAGTACAGATCTAAGTGAAGTAAGGAGCTAAGAAAATGGGCCTGGGAATCATGGCTGGGCATCATCACACTGAAGGAAATGCCCAACAGGCGTGATCCAGACTATACCAGTGTGACCACTCTTTGAATGAAACAGACAGTGTGTGTGTGTGTGTGTGTGTGTGTGTGTGTGTGAGTGTGTGGCAGGCACATGTTTAGGGCCTTCTTACTCATTATTTCATTAATTTCTCACAACTCCAAGAAGTAGACATTGCCAGCTCACTTGAGGTTGAGGGAAACTGGACCCAGGAAGGCTAAGTGTCTTATCAAAAAGCATACAAGTCGTGAATGACAGAATTGTCATTAGAAACCAGGTCTGTCTAAATTTGAAGTTCATAGTCAGCTGACTCATTTGGAGCTGAGTGGGAGGCAATACAGACTAATGGTTAGGGCCATGGTGAGGCCAGACCTAGCGTCTGTGCGGAGAATGGTTTTCGTCTGAACATAATGGTTTAGGCTTAGTGGGACCTATGTAGAGCTGGAGGAGATGGAAAAATTGAATATCAGGGTAAGGATATCCAAGAAAATGGCTAAAATGGTTATTTTATAGTGACATCAAAGGTAATTGGCACTGGTATTTATTTCACTGCTTAATAGCACACTTTTCGGCAAATTGTTGAACATTATCCTATTAGAGCCAACTAGTCATCCTGTAAGAATGAAATTGTGTACATTTTGTTGTTCTCATAAGTTACAAGGAAGTTTAAAAATTGCCCATTACTCACTGTAAATTGCAAAAGCATGGAGCAATTTTTCATTTGGAAATCAGCTTGTAACTAAACTGAATAAACAATGAAATACGTTTATTTTAGATGAACTTGGGGACAATGGAGTTAGGAAATATAGGAGATAGGTGGGAGGCTGTTGGGCCCATCCCTGATATCTGGAAGAACCTCCAGTTAAAATGATACAGATCTCCCTTCCTGCAGGGGTTCTCAACTGGGGGTCATTTTGCTCCAATCCCCAACCTCCAGACAATATTTGGCAAGGAAGGTCGGAAGACATTCTTAGTTGTCAGAACTGAAGCGTGTTCCATCATCTGGTGGGTAGAGGTCAGAGATGCCACTAAACATCTGACAACACATAGGATAGTCTCCACAACAAAGAATTATCTTTGTATCAAGTATCGAGGCTGAGACAGCCTGCCTCATTGAAAGAAAAAGCAGGAGGTCTGAGGCCTCCCTTGGAGTAGATGAGTAGGATGCAGACACCCAATGACCCCAATGCTAGCCTCTATCACTTTCCAGATTTGATAGATCAGCCAAGGAAGTGAGCAAGCTAATATTTGACCTAAACGGCTATGTGCATTTTACTACGCCTGCCTCAGCCTGACCTCTGATCAATTTCCATGTGTTTCTGCAACACAATAAAATGTAATTCCACTAAATCACTCCTCTTCAACGTGGCCCACAGTTAAGCACTATCACTTGCAATGCATTTGAGTTTCTAGGCAATATTTCTATGCATAACGCACATCTTAAAAAATAATGACATTCTGGCCAGTGAGTTCCCGATCACAGCTCACTGCAGGAAATTAATAATTTCTCTGAGCAGCTGTTCTAACCACTGACTTCAAGAAATGATATTGTAATATTAAATTGCAGATTACTATCTTTGGGGGAAATAATCTTTTTAAAATTATCCATTCTCTGCTTTTAATGAGAAAATCTGCCATTTGGAGGTTGATGCCAAAAAAATTCATTCATTACTTTTCAGAGTCTCCATTCCAGGCTAGAAGGATGTTTCAGGATTTACAATAGATCTAACTAACTCAATTCTGCTCTCTGTTCTGAGATTGAGGAAAACTGAGGCACAATGACTTATGAGCAGCAGAACAAAGGGTTAACGGAGAAGGCTGGCAGGTGAGCCTTTGGACCCTTCTCAGCCATATCCTTTGAGGACTCCTTGCTGTCTCATCTGCTGCTTCAAGAAAGCCTCAGGGAGAAAGCTGGGGCAGCTCTGCTCCAACTCTGGCGCAGCCTGGCATCCTTCTACCCAGTGACTTAAAGAACATTTAAGGCATTCCACATGGCTTTTAACAGAAACTTGAGTAAACCTGAACAAAATGTTCTCCCAGTGCCAACAAGCAAGACCACTGATTAGCAACAGAAACTGATCTCGCCCCCAGAGTCTGCCCCCCTGTAAGGGCACACAGCTTTCTGCCCTCTGTTCTCACTTCCTCTGGGTGGTCAGCGGCTTTGAGGGTAGGGGACAGAGCCCCATGCTGGGGTCAGCATCCAGCACCTCCAGCCTGTCTTCCCATCACTGCCACTGACTCGGACACCTTTCCTGCTTGCCCACTCTTTCCTCATGGTTCAGGGAACTGGCTGTTGCTAGAGGCTCCGGAACGGCCCAGCCCGCACACTCTGTGAGTCCATGAGGCAGCGTGGGGTCAAGGGTCTACAGCTCTGGCCTGGTCTCCCTCCTGTCTTGGGAGGGCCTGGGAGGCAGGGCTGCCTGTTGAGGCTCTCTGTGGGGCTCTGGTACCCCTTTGTAAGAGGCAGACTTGAAGCTGGTCCTGGAGGGTGAGTGGTGTACAAAGGCGAGGTGGTAAGGGTGGTGTGGGACTCTGGTGAATGCATAAGCACGAAGAGAATGCACAAGCAAAGGCCTGGTTTGCTTAGGGAACGGCGACCAGTTCAGGCAGGTGCAGTACTGTGTGTGTGGTGGTGAGAAATGAGTGGACACGTTGAAAATGTGGGCTGAAGTTAGATTGCAGAAAGTGTTGACTGCCCAGCAAAGGAGTTTGGACTTCACACTGACTTGCCCAGACTTACTGTTCATCCTTCCAGCACCGCCTCTGTCTCTTTAACAAGTGAGATCCTTGGAGTCAGAGACGTTGCCTCTCATCCTCTCCCCAGGCCTCAGGTGCGGCCGAGGTGGAAGTGGGGTGAAGAACCCAGTCTGTTATTTTTAGATAAGTGGCTCTTGGAGAGTCTACCCTCCTGGGCTGGCCACAAGCCATCTTGTCAGCTGCCCTCCATGTTTCTATATGGAGTAAGAACTGCCATCGAGCTAGGCACCTGGGTCAAGAAGCAGGTGCACTGACCATGGGCTACCCTGCCTTCATTTTTGTTCTGTGGCTTTGGGTCTGTTTTCCTGATCCTCATCTGAGAAAACAATTCCAAATGTGAAACCAAGGATAGTAAGACTGTTGGACTGGCCCACACCCCAGTTAGGCTCATCTTGTCTGAGTCTTACTGGAATAGCAGTGCCCAGAGTTATCGGGAGCTGGACAGAATTGGGAACCTAATGTCCTTCCCAAGACAGGATCACTGGGCAGTCTTGTTGGCCTACAGGGAGGGAGCAGGATGGACGAGGATGAGGGACCTGGAGGCACCAGGCCAGTGAGAAGTGAAGCCACTGGGAAATGTTTCTCTCTGTGAAACAAAAGCAGGTTGCTTTATTCCTCTGAGCCACCTGTTTCTCAACTTTAGATAGGGATTATGAAGCTACTTTGCAAGAATGTCATAAAAATTAAATAAGGTCACATATGCAAACCACTCAGCACAGAGCCTGCTGCCGTGGACATGACAGGGAAGCCATGATGATATGTGAAAGGCATCTGTGAGCCTTCATTCAGTCCATTCAGTTCAACACTTAGTAACCAAATAGAATATCTAGCCAAACCCGACTCCGGTCCTCTAAATTCTCACTGGTTTTATGGTCAGTCAAATGCAAGGTTATCTCCCCATTAGCTTGGGGCCCCCTCAAAATCTTGGGTGTCTCTGAGTCCTTAGCTCTCAGCACAGTGCCTGTATGAGGGAAAATACAAAATTATCATCCCCATCAAGACTATTTTAAACTAAGTACTTTTTATTTACAGGGCAGGCCTTTCTCAGGATTTGCTATTGACCACCTGCCCTGAGTTTAAAATCTAAGGAGGAAATGATCTGTGACCCTGTGATTGCCCATCTCATTGAGGCGCTGGTAGGCTTCCAGAGCCACCTGCTGTCTCCCCACATCTGGCACCTGACCTCTGATCTTAGGTCAGAATCTGAGCTGCAGAGTGGGAGAGACATGTTCAAGGTCACCCAGGCTGTGACGACAGCCTCAGCCCTCATTCCACATTTTGCAGCAACTGTCTCTCACATCCACACATGGTACATGGCCATCTCAGGGCACTCTCTGCATCTATTTTCTTGCAAGAACTTCATACACTGTGTCAGACTGGCATGATTATCACTATCAGGAATGTGTAGAAATGAGAGAAACTATAAAAATTCCCTAAAATCCAATAGCTCAATGGAAGTATAATTGGGACTTGAAATCTGGCTATCCTGATTCAAACCTGCTTCTCTCTGACATGTCGCAATTCCGTAAGCAACCTCATCTACGGTTAGGCAGAGTGGAATTTGTGCAGGGAGAAGGGTGACAAAGAATCACAGAAACAATGCAGGTGGCTGACAGAGAGGATCTAGAAAGGCTTCATGCGTCTTGAGTGGGATGGTAGAAAAGCTAAGGGAGGATTTTTCTGTCCAAAGGAACAGCAAGGACCGTGACACAATATTATTGCTGGTTCAATAAGAGCGTAAGGAGGCCAGAGAGCATCATGGGTATGTGAGGGTGTATGCAGATGGGTGGGTTCCCATCAGTGAGGCAGGTAACAGTAAACAAATAGAATCATTACACTGCTATCATGTTAGGGAGTTCCATCATCAACATCATGGGGAATACTTCTGTGTGTGTGTGTGTGTGTGTGTATGCATATATATATACACACACATATATATGTACATATGAATGTATTAATATGTATATTGATATACATATAACACCTTTATTATTAGGTATACTTTATTATTATAATTTATTATTATATTAACTCTATTATATTTATAAAAACAAGACCCTGTTTTATATACACCACATACTCTGTTTTGGAAACCTTTATTTTCCAGTCAATTATTAACCCTTTTTTTTTTCCATTTCAGTGAGCTTTCAGTAAATCTAATATCCAGACCATATTTAAATTTTCTAATTTCCCAACTCATCAAAAAATTATCATTTACAGGTAGTTGGGGCAAATTAGTTTTTCATTCAGTATCTTAATTCACTTTGAAGAGTTATTTTGAGATGGCTAAAGTTTGCTTTAATGTTTCACACCAGGAGATCACAGCTTGTTTCCTTGTGGGGAAATCCTCTTATAATAAATGCTATTATACAACAAGGGAGCCGTTTATCACAAGGATAATGAGCTTTCTGTTTATTGGGTCATTCAGATTGAGCCACCTGCTGGCAGAGACAACATCACATTGAGTTGATTTTGGTACCATGTAAGAATGCTTCAAATAGAAGCACCCAGAGCCCTATGCTTGTGATCATTCTAGAATTCAGTTTACCCCCAGATAGATTCAAATCTGAGTTCTGAATACCGGGAAAAAGAGGTTTCAAAATTAAGTGTAGTAACTTTTACAATGGTTAGTCTTTTAAGTGTTCCAACACACTTTTTCAGTGCTTCTAGACAGGAGTGTGACTTGTACCACCCAGGAGAAAGCCAGGTCTCTGGACACAGGACTCTCACCTCAGAATACCTGCCTTTTTAGGTAGCAGGGAGGGACAATCTCATTTCCTTTCTAATCCTCTGAAATCCTGTTGTTGGATTCCAAAATAATCTATACAATTTCACTTGTTTCTTTTCTCTCTCTCTTTTTTTTTTTCATTACTCAGTGCTCATCACAATAAATGTACTCTCAATCCTCTTTATCTATTCCAGCCATCCCCCCACCCACCTCCCCTTTGGCAATCACCTGCTTGTTCTACAAGTCTGTTGTTTGTTTGTTTGTCTCTTTTACTCTTTGATTGTTTATTTGTTTTGTGTCTTAAAATTCCACAAAGAAGTGAAATCATATGGTATTTGTTTCTCTCTGTCTGACTTATTTCATTTAGCATTATATCCTCTAGATCTAGCCATGTTTATGCAGATGGCAAGAGCTCATTCTTTTTTATGGTTGAGTAATATTTGGTGATATATATATCTATATATATAGATATATATCACCTCTCTCTCTCTCTCTCTCTATATATATATATAGATAGATAGATAGAGATATAGATATAGATATAGATATAGGCTTGATATATATACCACCTCTTCTTTATCCATTCAACTTTGGATGGACACACTGAAATAGATTGCTAGCAATGAAATTGAATCAGTAATCAAAAAACTCCCAACAAACTAAAGTCCAGGACCAGATGACTTCACGGGAAGATTCTACCAAACATTAAAGAAGAGATGCCTATTCTTCTCAAACCGGTCCAAAAAAATAAAAGAGGAAAGAAAGCCACCAAATTCATTCTACGAAGCCAGCATTAACCTGATACCAAAACCAGACAAAGGCACTACAAAAAAGAAAACTATAGGTCAATATCTCTGATGAACACAGATGCAAAAATCCCTACTTGTTCTTTTAGTCATCAATTACGTCACTCATTCATTTCTTTAACACATATTTACTGAATACGGATCACATGTCACTTACTGGCAGCACATCAATGAAGAAGCTGGGCATGATCCTTACCTCTTGAAGTTCAACGTGCGCCTAGCAGCAGCCGGACAACACCATGGGTCTGAGGGCAATGGGTTCTTTCTCCATTTTCATAATTCCTGGCTGGGAAAAAACGGTCTTCAGTTTCTGGCAGGTGAGGGTGAGGACAGAGAATTAGTGGCAACTAATTTATTTCTGAGGCTCTGGCTCTGCAACCCCTCTCCCCAGAGGAAGCCAGATCTCATCTGATCTCAGGGGCTCTATGGGGTTGGTGAGGGAGTCCAGAAAAAGACTGGGTACTCCATGTGCCAGAGCCTCTCATCTCTGACTCATCCTTAAGGGGAAGTCCTGTCCTCTTTTCTCTCTTAAGGTGACGACCTAATGGTCAGGACCCAAAGAAATCCAAAGCAGTCATGTTAGAAGACGAACCCCTTATTTAAGGCTGGAAATGGCAACATGACCAGCTATATGGCAAAGCAAGTTCTTCTCACCATCAAGAATGTCAAATCCATCTTTCTTGTGCTCTAACTTCTATCTGTTCTTAAGAGCCCGTTTATGTTCCTCCCTCCAAAGGGAAGCCCTTCCCAAGACCCAGCTCACTCCCAGTTCTCTCTTCTTATGACTTCTATAGCTTTTGCCTGGGGTCCTCATTAGGATCTGTCACATGCTGCTTGTTTCTTCAGTTAGACTCACAGGTGCTTGTCTGAGGGGTTTTATCCCTTGTGCATGTAAAGAACAAACATGCCAAAAATTCTCTGTGACTTAAATATGAAGCAAACTGAATGATTTATTTGGGGCAGACAGGTTAGTATAATGCTTAAGCAGATGACCTCTTAAATCAGATCGCCTGGGTTTAAATCCTCTTACCAGCTGTGTGACTTTTGACAAGTTGCTTAACCTTTCTGAACTTCTTTTTTTCTCATCTGCAAAAGAAAATAAATAGTGCCAATCTCTAGCATATTTCCAACAATTAAATTATTCAATGTATGAAAAGTATACGGAATAGTACCTGACACTTCAGTGAGCATGAGTAAAGTTACTATTGTCTTACTTTTAAGGATGAGACCCTAGTAACAATACCCCATAGGATTCCAGACAAATAGTTTTTTTTTTCAGTGTTATTTAAATTCCACTTAGTTTACATACAGTGTAATATTAATTTCAGATGTACAATATAGTGATTCATCACTTACATACACACCCAGTGCTCATCACAACAAGCGCCCTCCTTAATCCCATCACCTATTTAACCCATACACCTCAACCATCCCCTCTGGTAATCATCAGTTTTTCTCTATAGTTAAGTCTGTTTCTTGGTTTGCCTATCTCTCTCCCCCGCCCTTTGCTCATTTGTTTTGTTTCTTAAATTCTACATATGAGTGAAATCATATGGTATTTGTCTTTCTCTGACTGACTTATTTCACTTAGCTTAATACACTCTAGCTCCATCCATGTCATCGCAAACGGCAAGGTATCATTCTTTTTTATGGCTTAGTAATATTCCATAGTGTGTGTGTGTGTGTGTGTGTGTGTGTGTGTGTGTGTGTGTGTGTCTCACACCTTTATCCATTCATTAGTCAATGGATATTTGGGTTGTTTCCATAGTTTGGCTATTGTAGATAATGCTGCTATAAACACCAGCATGCATGTATCTGTTTGAATTAGTATTTTTTATTCTTTGGGTAAATACCTACTAGTGCAATTACTGGATCATAGGATAGTTCTATTTTTAACTTTTTGAGGAACCTCCATACTGTTTTCCAGAGTGACTGTACCTGGTTTGCATTCCCACAAATAGTGCAAGAGTATTCCCCTTTTCCACATCCTTGCCAACACCTGTTGTTTCTTGTGTTGTTGACTTTAGCCACTCTGTACTCTGAAAAGTATACAACGCCAATGAAAGAAATTGAAGATGACACAAAGAAATGTAAAGATCTTCCATGCTCATGAATTGGAAGAACAAATATTGTTAAAATGTCTATACTATCCAAAGCAATCTACACATTTAGTGCTATCCTTATCAAAATACCAACAGCATTTTTCACAGAGCTAGAACAAACCATTCTAAAATTTGTATGGAAACACAAAAGACCCCAAATAGCCAAAGAAACTTTGAAAAAGAAAAGCAAAGCTGGAGGCATCACAATTCCAGACTTCAAGTTATACTACAAAGCCTTAGTAATCAAAACAGTATGGTACTGGCACAAATATTGACACATAGATCAATAGAACAGAATAGAAAACTCAGAAATGGACCCACAATTATATGGTCAATGAATGTTTGACAAAGCAGGAAAAAATATCCAATGGGAAAAAGATGGTCTCTTCAACAAGTGGTGCTGGGAAAACTGGACAGCTACATGCAAAAGAAAGAAACTGAACCACTTTCTTACATCATACACAAAAATAAATTCAAAATGGATGAAAGACCTAAATGTGAGACCTGAAACCATAAAAATCCTAGAAGAGAGCACAGCCAATAACTTCTTTGACATCTGCTGTGGCCACTTCTCTCTAGCTATGTCTCCTGAGGCGAGGGACTACATCAAAATCAAAAGCTTTTGCACAGTGAAGGAAACAATCAACAAAACTAAAAGGCAACCTATGGATGGGAGAAGATTTTAGCAAATGACATATCTGATAAAGGGCTAGTATCCAACATCTATAAAGAACTTCTAAAACTCAACACTCAAAAATTGAATGATCCATTTGGAGTTTATCTTTGTGTATGGTGTGAGAGAGTGGTCAAGTTTCATTCTTTTGCATGTAGCTGTCCAATTTTCCCAGCACCATTTATTGAAGAGACTGTCTTTTTTCCACCGGATGTTTTTTCCTGCTTTATCAAAGATTAGTTGCCCAAAGAGCCGAGGGTCCATTTCTGGGTTCTCTATTCTGTTCCATTGGTCGATGTGTCTGTTTTTGTGCCAGTACCATGCTGTCTTTGTGATCACAGCTTTGTAGTANTTTGTAGTACAGCTCGAAATCCGGCATTGTGATGCCCCCAGCTTTGTTTTTCCTTTTCAATAGCTCCTCGGCAATTTGGGGCCTTTTCTGCTTCCACACAAATTTAAGGACTATTTGTTCCAGTTCTTTGAAAAATGTCATTGGTATTTTGATCAGGATAGTATTGAAAGTGTAGATTGCTCTG
>NC_048221.1:130719128-130960622 GCF_002007445.2 Ailuropoda melanoleuca
GGGGGGGTAATCAGAAGGGGGAATGAAACATGAGAGACTATGGACTCTGAGAAGCAAACTGAAGACTTCAGGGGGAGGAGGTGGGGGAATGGGATAGACTGGTGATGGGTAGTAAGGAGGGCACGTATTTCATGGTGCACTGGGTGTTATACGCAACTAATGAAGCATTGAAATTTACATCGGAATCCGGGGATGTACTGTATGGTGACTAACATAATATAATAATAAAATTAAAAAAAAGAAATTAATATTAAAAAAAAACTACAATGAGTTATTACCTCACACCTGTCAGAATCCTAAAATCAATAACAGTAGACAAATAGATTTGAAGAGGAACATAGAAGTTATTTGTTCCAACCTTCTACCAGACCTTTATGATTGATTAGTAAAAGGATAAGGAAGTAACTCTAAGCCATTAAAAATAATCTTGCAGGCCTCTGTGCATCTTCAAACACAAGTATACTAAAAATAGCACAACAGTTGAACCCCCCAGAATACACACTCTTGAAGCCTTCAGTCACCATGCAAACGCTTTGACTTTCCAGAGGCTGCCATGCTATAAGGCCCAAATTAGCCCAGGTGGAAACACCACATTGAAAGTCCCTGAAACCATATGAAGAGGGAGAAGGAGAGGTAGAGGGAGGGGAAAGGGATGCTCCCAACAAGCCCCCACTGGCTTTACTTCAGCTCCTGCTTTTCTAGCTCCTGACAACAACTGCATGTGATATCCCCTGTCGAAACTCTCTATCCCGTCTTCTCCCAAATTCCTGACTCTTAAAAACTGTGAGATATAATAAAATCAATGTTACTTTCTGCCACCAGATTTTGTGATGATTTGTCAAATTTGAACAGATGATCAAAACAGATTTATCTTTCTCAATTGAAATCTTTCCTTCCTCCCAGCCTCCCTCCCTCCCTCCTTCTCTCCCTCCCTCCCTCCTTTCTCTCTCTCTTTCTGTCTTTCTTTCTTAAGTTTCTCTCTTTCTTCTTGAATGCAGCAATGAGTTCAGGAAGGGGAGGGTTTAGAGTCTTGTCAAAATTGCCACATCTTTCTAGATCCTTTGCATACTAGAGGAAAGGGAAAAAGGCAAAATTATTTTTAAAAAATCAAATAATGGGCACTTCCTCCAACTGAAAACCAAGAAGAACACATATAGGAAATTCTGCTTGCTTTATTTTTTTTTTTAGTTTTTTTTTTAATTTAAATTCAATTAGCCAACACATGCTTGTTTTAAATATAATGCCTTTGCACCATGATTTATCACTGGGGGAAGCAAAATGGTGCTGGATGACCCTGTGAAATATCAGGCCTGTGTGCCTGGTCTGGGGAGAGGTGGAGCAGTGGGTCTTCTCTCAGCCTTAGCTGCTCAGTGGATGGGGCCTGCTCTCCGTGGGCTCAATATTCCACAGGCTTTGTCCAAGGGTCTCGGCGAAGGTTCTGATGGTGAATGTGTACTACATTCCTCCTCGGACCCCTTCCCAGTTTGACAAGCTCCAAGAAGCCAACACATAAAGCAGCACAGGAAATGCAAGACATCTGTACTGGGGCCTGGGAACACACTTTCCTCAGTCCCCTTGCTAGTGTGGTCCTGGCATGGAGCGGGGCCTCTGGAGAAAAGAATTAAAGAAACAAGTCCAGTGGAGAACATGGGATTCCGCTTCCATTCATCTTCCTTATTTTGCAAACACCACATTCTGCAAATCCCATGCCAGTAAAGCTCTTGGATCAGCCCTCAAATTCTTCTGGATCCTTAAGGGAGGAGATGTCAGGGCTGGCCAAGAATCTAAGTGGAAACTGATGACAGAAGCTGACATTAATCAGCTACACAGTATGTTCTTCCCAGCAGGTTTCTTCCAATAAATCAAAGGCCAGCAAATCCGAGGGGTGTTTAGCCATGAGAGAGCAACTGTTTGCTGTTCTCTTTCCTTGCTAAAGATGATGAATTTAATGTTTAATTGAATCCAACACTGGTGGCCGTGGGAGTGTTTGCTGTAGGTGTTGGGTGCACATACCACGAACAGTCATATTTCCTCATAGGCCAGGGGCTGTATCCAAGCATCCCCTGCTACACATGGTTCATCGTTGATGTTCAAGTTTCCTGGCCAAATGGAGCCACCACCCTATCAAGTGATCTGAAACAGACTCACTCTTTCGAGTTGGAATCCTCAGGCTGTTTTTGGTGACCAAATAATTTCTTTTCCTTCCTGAAAGACCTAATTAAGATACTTAAAGATATTAATGTAATAAAGTCTGTTCAAAATCCAACCAGGGCCAAGCTCTTTCAACATGAGTATGTGTGGGGGTAGGGGGTGGGACTCAGAGAATGGGTAGCCTTTTGTCTGAAGCCATGTTCCCCCCATCCTAACTGTGGCATCTTAACTACATCACTTTACATCTCTGAACCTCCTTTTGCTATCTTGAAAATGAGAATCGAAACCTCCATCACTGATGTGTGATAAAGATAAATGAAGAAAATGTGCGTGAAGACAGTTCCTCTCCTGCTAAAGCACTATGAACACGAAAAAGTCAGATTATTATGATTCATACTATTAATAATAAAGTAAATAAGGAGCATGAAAAAATGGTCCTGGCTCTTAAGGTAGAAAATTTTGAGTGAGGAGCATCAGAAAAGCAAATGTCATGATCTCGGCAACAGATCCAACACGAAACTCTCTTCCAGGACAAAAATCTTGATGGAGATAAGATATTTATCTCCAAGGCAAGACTCATAACAAAGCTACACTAGGCCAATAAGCAGGAAAATTATTTTAAAAATTCAGCTACTTACAACCAAATAATTCTGGGATCAATTATTTGGGTAATTAATACAACAGTATTTTTTGGGCATGAATAATAATTCAATTGCAAAGTGACTTTCATAATTTTGAAAGATAGATCTAGTTATGTGGCTATGTCTCCAGTTGTTTTGTTTTTTTTTTTTTTTTTCAGATTCTACCCCATAAAGATCTTGGCTTTGGTAAGAAAAGGAATATGAAGTTTGATGTTTTGTATTACCTTAAGGATTGCCAAATTAGCACAGTCAAAATTTATATATTTATATATTTTAAAACGTTATCACACGTTATGACATTAGAGTCTTACGATAGTCCTGAAATAAGGAGGGCAAATATCACATTCATCTTCAGACACAGAAACTGAAGTTCAGGTTGGAAAAAGGACCTGCCCAAGGTCCCAGGGATTCCTGGTGGTCAAGTCGGCATTGAGGCCGGTCTTCTTGATTCCTCATCAAATCTCTGTGTTATGCTTTTAACAGTCACCTTATGTGAATCTAAAAAAATAGAATATCTAAATTGCTGAACACAGTTTTGTGACATGCATCAATCTTGCTAAGAATTTCATCCGAGACATCTCACAAAAATGTATCAAATCACCCAATGTGTAGACCAGTACCATACTTCTAGAAATATGCTCACAAAAATGACTATAGATGCATAAGATCTTTGTTACACTCACTTTCTCTTCTATAAGAGACAGTGTGATATAATATTTACACACAGTGGTTTTGGAGTTGAACAAATGTGGCACAAACTCTTGTGGGTCCCCTTACTACTTTGTGTGGCTTGAAGCAAAATTCTTTCTGGGGCTGGGTCTTTTCCCACATAAAATGGGATATAAATATATACATATACCTAATAAGGTTGCTCCGTGGATGAAACAGCTAACATATGCCTGCCTCTGCCGAATGATTTGTCTCAACTCCAAGTTTCCCTCCACAAAAGAGGTCTCTCCAGACTCCAGTAGATAACCCGCCCCTGCCCCTCCCCCGGCATCCACTGATGTTGATGCCATCATCCTATTTTCTTTCTTAGAGCACATTTCAATATGTGAATTTATACGATTTATTTATTTGTTAATGAGTTTATTATTTGTTTTTTTTCTTTTAACTGTAGATTCCAAAAGAGTAAGAACTTGACTCATGTCTTGACTGCCTCTCATGGATGCTACAGTGCAGTTAGACACCAATAATGGGGACACTGTTCCCAATGCATTGCATGTGAATAGCACCCCCTTATGCTGTACGATGCAGTCTTTTCAGTGACATATGTGGCAGCCTTGTTCCACAAGGAATGCTTAGTAAGTTCTTCGTGCACAAAGTAAGTGTGTGACAATAACGTTAAGCATGCATCTCTTGCCAAGTCCTACAATAAGGGCCCGAAATGCAAAGATGAGTAAAACACAGTCTCTGCTCACCATAGGCTCATACCTGGCACTGAAATGCTTTATTACCTTAACATGGTTCTAAGGTTCAAATGCAGCTAACTTTGTATAACCTTCGATATATAGAAGCCATTTGAAAAACATTTTACTATTTTAAATCATTTCTCTTCAGCACAGTCATGATCATTAAAACTAACACATGATTTCCTGAATGACTGTTTCCTGCAAAGTTCTGTACTAGTCACTTTGGGGCCCAGAAGTGACTAAAATATTGTTTGATATTTACTATATTCTAAATGTGTTTAATATTTTCAATTTTCAGATTTGTATGTGATAGCAATTGTATGACACCTGAAAACCACAGATAGTGCAGTATGTTGGCTACCTAGGATACAAAGCTGGATACAAGTGTTCCCAGTAACATAAGCTGTGGCACCTACTGCATCCAGTGTGACTGATGAGGAGGAGGAGAAAGAGGATGAAGGGGCCGAAGGCTAGCTAATGCAATGTTTGTCCCTTTAATTACAAGTCTACATCAGATGATCCAACATGCACATCAGAGGTTTCCAGATCAATGGATAAGGCTGAAGGAAAGCTTAGGGTATCTACAGCCTTGCTTTGGAGTTCTATAATCTCCTTTTAATAAGGGAAGTCTGTTATTAGCAGAGGAGAGTGTATTTTTTCCCCTACATCCAGGTGAGCATCTGCCTCTTACCAAATACTTCTTCATCCTCAGAGACGTCAGATCCTCAAAAGTTACTGAAGCCAAATTCTAATGGAATTAGTGCTGTGACCAACAACAAGGGACGTTGTCCAGACATGTGCTAACCCCCAGTTAACCAACCTACAGCTGGTATTGTAGCTGCTCCCACTGTGCAGTGTACATTAAAGAGCACAGGACATACCACATTAGATGTCAAGGACACATTCAAGGGCATTGAGAAAAGGAGAGATGGCAGTGTCTTGAGACATATTTTATTGCCTTGCTTAAGATTCTAACCCTCTTTCTCTATTCTCAGATGTTTCTTCCCCTACACCATCTATGACTCTATCATGCATGTCTAGTAGAGCTTGATTTCTCTTTAGTCCTCCCTTACTTTACTCTGTTAATGCATTATAATCTCATTTAGTCTTTCACAGTCTCATACAGGGGACCTCAGAGACCATCATATGCAACCCTTCAACTTACAGACGAGGATTTGAGAGAAGAGTTGATTCCCAGAACCAACTAAAAGATGGGACTGCTTTTTCCAGGAATGTGAGAAACCTCTACTTTCTGAAAAGATAAAAGGAAAAGGAGAAGGAGGATCTTAAGGAAGAATCTGGAGGCTGCATGAATGTCCAAAATATAGAAACTCATAGATTTACCTATGAATCATGTAAATTTATGCAGTAGTGAGTGAGTATGCCAAATGAATGAACAGGTCCACATGCACTCCTAGGTTGAAAGGACAAAAGAAGTTCCCTTCTCTCTCTCTTTCTCCCCACCTCTCCTTTCTTTCTCCCCCCACTCCACCCCCTCACCATCATTATCATCCTCACCATCATCCTAACACATAAACTACCAGAAAAACTATCAAAAGAGGAGTTAAGATACCGGTAGAGACAAGTTGAAAAATGTAATGATGTAAGCCGAGAAGGCTAAGAGGGAACATTCAGGGATGATGTCAGATTAGGGAAATAGAAAGATAGTAGAGTTGTCAGAGGGAATCAAAGATATTTCTAGAAACAAGTTCTGGTGAGCCAAAGGGAAATTAAATGAATATGCTGATGTTTACTTTCCCAGCTCTTCATAGGAAATTGAAGATGGTTTTGTGAAAGGCAAGTGGGGAAAAGGTGAGTCTATAAACCATTATCCACTCAAAGCCTTGATTTAAAACATTTGCTTTCAAACACACTAAGGATTCAATATTTAGTTGTTAAAATTTGCAAAGTGATTTTTTTTCACATTTTATTTGAAGAAAATACCTTGAGGAATTGGAAACATGCCAAACAGGAAAAAAGATGTCCAGCATAAGGCATATTGTTGGAATTTTAGGGGCTACAAGCCAGGGGCTTCCCTACTGAAGAGCTTTCTTCCCCCTACCCTATTTCCTAGACTTTTTTGGTCTAAGATGGCAAGGGGGCTTGGTTTTCAGGGACCACAGAAAAGAGATTCCTAGCACTTGGCTTCAGAATGTCTTGGGTGTATTTCCAGCCATAGGTCACCCTTTTATTGGTGGAAAAGTGAGGACAGGAAGGTGTAAACAAAGTCTTGTCTTACATTGAATGTCCTTGAAGGACAAGACTGAATGGTGTTCCCCAGTGTGGGGCCTGTGGGGGTAACTGGTAGTGCTCAGCTATTCTGAAAACTAGATCAGACTTGAAGGCGAGCTTGGCTCATAGAAGGAATTTGTTCCCACCTGCCTCCCACCAACTCCATCACCTAGTGATATTGGTTTCCCCTGATGGGTCAGAATCCACCTTTCAGGAAAGGTCCCAAAACCCACTCTGCCATGGAACCATGGCTGGACAAAGCAAGGGGCCCAGAAGGTACAACTGGATGGAGCCTATGGTCATTCCCTCAATCTCTGCTGGGTACAGGTCAGGAAACTCCTCTGTAAGCCACCAAAGGAAGGGAAGAAAATTAAGGATCGGTGAATTGTCTAGGAAAAACAAAATGGAGCTATCAAATTACTGCAGCTAGAAGAATTCGGAGGTCAGTAGTTCATTGCACTGACTCTGGTTGGCTTCTACCCCTGGAGAGACGTTAGTCTGTAGGGTCATTGAAGTGTGGGGTGTGGGGAGAGGGGTGGGGGTGGGAGGCTGCTCCAGGTCTCTGGATCTCACTGGACACTGCAGGCAGGCCTGGCCCATAGAAGAGAAGAGGCTAGCACAGAACACTCAGGGCAGAACATGCAAGATCAACCCACACAGAATACCTGATAGATGGCAACAAATGGAAAGGAGTAGACAGATGGAAGGCAAACAGATGGAGATGAGGGAGAATAGATGAAGGTAGTGGTGAGTGGTAGAGAACAGGTGTCTGGGTACCTCGACCCTCCCTGCCTCTTCTTCCTGGACCTGTAAATAATGAACACACCGTCATGCCCTGCTTGCTGTCATGTACAATTTCTAAGACCTTTCATTCTACTTTCTCCATATTATATTTCTCACGATCAGCCCACTGTACAGTCAGCCTTGGCAATCCCATTTTACAAATGAGTATGTTGAGGCTCAGAAATGTTTAGGAGTCCCTGGAGTCACCTAACTAATGAGGGGAAGAAGGTTCTTGTGGCCCAGTTGTCAGAACGGAAGAGGGAAGCCACAGCCATTCCTCTAGGGATCCACCGAAGAGGTCTTCATTACTCAGAACCCTCAGGGAGCAGAGAGGGAAACAGAGACACATGGTGAGAGGTCTATGGCAAGAAATTCAGAGGAGAAGGCCAAAGACCAGAGGTTAAAGAGAAAGAGGTGTGAAGGAAAGAAAACACTCCGTCCACAGCGGCAGCCCCTGGGCCGACAGACGGGTTTCACTTCACAGACTGTGTCCTGGGTTGGGCGGTGGATGAGAAGATGAGCAACGCCCACGCTGCTGACTAACGCCCTCGGGGGACGTGGCAGAGTGGAAGAGAGCCACAAACAGACTCTCACCCAGGCCTTGCAGAGGCGAGAAGGAGGGAGCCTGTGTGATCATCAGTCTTGGCCAGAGAGGGCAAGATGAGGTCCGGGAGGGCAGCCCCTGGGCAGAAGCCATGGGAAGCAGAGGGAGAGAGTAACAGCCACAGCAGGTGGCCTCATCAACTGCATGTCCCTGATCAGCCTCCCCCCAAACCTCACATTCCAGAATGAGTCAGTGTCATCATTGACTCCTGCTGTGTATTCCAGGGCTGGAGGGGAGGGACCTGGCGGACAGAGAAGGCCCCTCAAAGCATGAATTTGGTCCAAAATGCACCCAAAATGTTCTGTTCTTTGCAGCTCTCCACATCCACGGGATTTTATTAGCTAGAACACCTCCCGTGCTTTTGCACTCCTGATGTTCTCATAACAAAACTTCATGTCACTCATTCACTTGTTCAATAAACATTATTGGGTGGCAGGTAACTCACTAGACAACAGACGTGTCTAGCCTTGAAGGTCCCAGCCTTCTGGGACAGCACAGTTTGGAGGGGCAGCCAGGCAAGTCAACAGACGATTTCAATTTAGTATGATTGGAAGATGTGATCCAGCCGGATGCTGAGTGGAGCTGCCCTGAACCTAGTCGGAGGATGGACGGTGAGTGGGAGGAGAATCTGAGGCAGTTCAGGGGTGGTCTGACCAGGCCATAATCCTGTAGGAGCTAGACTCCATCCCAGAAGATCCCAAAGAACATTCTACAATACCCAAGGTGTGCTTTTGTCCTCATGACCCAAATGGTTAATGGAGCCCCAGCCATCACCTCTTCATATTATAACATAGGCATGAGCAGCAAACCCCATGGGCCTCATGCTACTCAATAGTCCTAGGGATTAATGAGTGTCTTCTTTCATGCTTATCTTTATTGTCATTAATTCACCCATACCGCCAACCTCAGCATTCCTTCAATGCCCTATCCTGAATGTGGAGCATGACATTGTATAAAGGAATGTAGTTAGATCCATCGACTCTCATTAGTTATCAACATGGTACAAAATAATTTTTGCTGTCCTTAGACACATCAGCTCTCTCCCATACCTCAACACACACACATGCATACACACGCTGACCTGGGTTGGATTATTGGAAGGGACCACAGAGACCTGGAGCTTAAATGCACCATAAAGTGTTCTGAGTCCAGCCATCCCTCATAGCTTTTCATTTGCAAGAAATCTTGCCTTCCCATGGGAGTGGTCTAATAGAACTGAAGTAACTGCCATGGAGGCTGAGTGACAAGGTTAGCACTCAGGTCCTCTTCTGGACTGTGGCATTTCCCATATCTGGTGAGTTGATGCCAGACTTGACTTTGGTCATGGGCTTTGATGATCTGGTTTAACTTGTAGCTTTATTTACAGGTTTATGTCCTTTCTCCTTTTTCTTGCCACTGTGTCTTTCTATTTCGAAAGAATGAGCCCACAGCCTGAAAGGCTGTATTGTCTAAATGCTGAACGTGGATCCAGGCATTCAGCAACTCTGAGCCAGGCCTTTATAAAGTCCTATGATATGAGATAAGTCACTTCAGTGTTGAGACTGCTTCTTGTAAAAACAGAGAAGGTAATAATCCCTGCCTCAAGGTTTCTTATGAACACAAGCATTTAAATGCAAATAAATCTGGCAAAGCCTTTCAGTAAAAATGATAGTTCCCTTTCTTTTCCTTTAAAGGGGTTTTCTCTTCCAAAATATTTGCATCCTAGGAAATGGAGGGTCTCTGAATAAAGGGGAAGTAAGTCAATGCAGAAACTCAGTGCTGGCCTGGATTTGAGGAAGCTTCCAGAACTAACAGCACAAATTTCCTTTTCTCTTGGCTGACAGAATTGGAGGCAAGAGCCTGATACTTATCTCCTTCCATCTGTTTCTGTGTGCAGACTTATTATAACGGATGTTTCTATTCCAAAACAGTGGCCCCTTCTATACAAATGTGCAAAACATTTCTCTTAATTTCCTTGTGCTTTGCTCTCAGGCTTCCAACTGCAAAATTAAGAGGTGCTAAAAAGATGGCTTCCTTCTGACTTCTCTGCTAAGAGGCAACCCCTGGGGAGAATAGGGCTGTGAGGCCAACTCTGGGGTGGCAATGTTACCTCCAGAGACCTCCCTTACTCCCCAAGTTCCCCAATATCCCTTCAACCCTCTCTGAGCATACCCTTACTTTGAGTCAGATTAGTTTCTTCCATGTTCCCCAAACATTGTCCTTTTTTCCCCCACTTTCCTAGTTCTGATCTCTTCCCCCTGCCCCTTTGACCATCTTCAACCTTCACCCAAAGCCCTGATTCTCATCTATAGCTCCCACCCCTTTTCCCCCACCCCACCCCCAAGGTTGGGTTGTGCTTTGTTCCAGAAGTTGGGAAAGCGGGTGCGGGGTGGGTGGGGTGCCTGGGTGGCTCAGTCGGTTAATCTTGATTTTGTCTTTGGCTCAGGTCATGATCTCAGGGTTGTGAGATCGAGCTCCACACAGGGCTCTGCACCAGACATGGAGCCTGCTTAAGGTTCTTTCTCTCCTGCTCTCTCTCTGCCCCTCCCTACACGGTGTGTACACTCATGCGTGCGCTCCCTTTCTCGCTCCCTCTCTCTCTCTCTCAAAAAAAAAAAAAAAGGCATTGGGGCACCTGGGTGGCTCATTCGGTTAAGTGTCCAACTCTTTATTTCTGCTTAAGTCATGATCTATGGTTGTGAGATTGAGCCCTGTGTCAGACTCTGCACTCAATGGAGAGTCTGCTTGGAATTCTCTCTCTCCTCTCACTCTCCCTTTCCCCCCACCTGCTGCCTGGTGCTCGTGCTCTCTCTCTCTCTCTCAAATAAATAAATCTTAAAAAAAAAAAAAAAGAGTTGGGAGGGTGGCAGATTGTGTTCTTAGGCTAGTCTGGGAGGACTGGGGCTTCAGGCATTGCTCAATGGGAAGCAGTGCCTTTCTACAGGCAGAGGCAGACACAGAGGGAGATTTGCTGAGATCTCATGAAAGAAGTCAAATGCGCCAACCTTCCTGCAACCCCTCTGAGTCTGTACTTAGAATTTGTCCTCTCAAAATTCATATGTTAAAGCCCTAACCCCCAGTGTGATGATATTAGGAGATGGGACCTTTGGGAGATGATTAGGTTTAGATGAGGTCATGAGGTCTCAGTTTAGATTGCTATAACAAATGGCCATAGACTGGGTGGCCTATGCAGCAAACATTAGTTTCTCACATTTCTAGAGGCTAAGAAGTCCAAGAGGAAGGCAGATCCCGTATCTGGCTAGGACTCCTGGGCTACAGACAGCCACCTTTAAGTTGTATCCTTACACGGCAGAGAGCAAAGGGAAAGGGCAAGTCTGTGGCTCTTCTTATAAGGGAACTATTCCCATTCGTGAGGGCCCCACCTTCATGATGTAATCACCTCCAAAGGCCTCACCTCCTAATACCATCACATTGTGGGTTAGGAGTTCAGTGTATGAATTGTGAGGGGACACAAACATTCAGTCCATAACATGGCGTGAACTGAGACACAGAGGAAATTCAGAGGCTCAGGTAGATATCAATATCCCAATACGGTTTTAGAAAATGCATATCCAGCCTGGAAATCCATCCAAACTAGTTGATGTAGGCTGATTGTACTGCAGGGCCTGGAACATAACATTCTGGGTCATGCTTCTCAAATCATAAGCTCATAGGAAAGTCTCCTATCCTAGACTGAGCTGATCTCTAGAAAAATTTTCCTTTTTGCATATTTTCTGCAATTGCTTTTACTCTAGGAACAAATGAACCTGTATGCCATGAGCATGATTTTACAAATAAATCTGTAATTTAAACCTCAAAATAACCTACTGAAATATATGTGACAACTCCCATTTTATAGATAAGGAAACCAAGACTTGGAGGAGTTACTTCCTCCAGCACCATACAGCTAGCAAGTGGTGGACAGACTGGACAAGTGCAATTTTCTCTACATCCAGATCTCTCATTTCCAGCACCATCCATTTCAGATTGTCAATTCAGAAAGCGGAAGTTTCTATAGACATCGGATTAGCATGGTGAGTCAAAAAAAAGAATTCCCTAAATCATTCTTAAATGACATCTCAGGACAATAAATCCCCAACTATATAATCACATCAATATATTTCTACTTCGTTCTCTTCAGGTTGATCAAATAGGGACCATTTTTTCTTTGGGCTTTCCACTGTATCACCCCTATGTCATTATCGTGGCATCTCTAACACTGGAGTGAGCTTATTATATCATGGCATGTGGAGTTAGAAGAACATTTCACACAATAGGAGATCTCCTTGAGACCAGGAATCATAACTTAGTGACCCATGGATGTCAATACCACCCCCAGACCCAGGCATAGGGGTGCCTACCACAGCCTGCATGTCAAGCGGCCTCAGACTTTGGAGTGGCTTCCTGGATATTTTCTAAGTCTCCCTCTAATGCCAAAGGCCAGTTCAGGCCAGCAGTTCCATTTTGGTGGATGGAATTGTGCTAGGGCCACATGGCCAGGCCCTGGTTCAAGATTTCTGGGAGGTAATCTGGGGATAAGTATCTCTCACTGGCTAGCATAGTATTTCTCTCAAGGAATGGCATGAAATTGTGTTGCCAGGTGCTGCTTCCATGCTGATATTTGTTACTTAACTGGTTATAAAGAAAATTACTTATCTGGAGCCCCATATACCCAAAAGGTAACCCTGATCTGTATCTCTGTATCTATAGCTCCCAGGCACAAAATACCTGCTCAGTAAATACTTGCTAAATCAATGGATAAGTGGGTAAATGGTTTGTGATACTTCAAAATAAACTGAGAACATATGGACTTTTTTCTGACTCTGGAGTTGGCATTAAAGGTCATTTTCCGAAGACAAAGTGTATGAAACTCACTCCAGTATTGGAGTCCAGTGAATTGTTCCCAGAATCAACTTAACTCTGGGAACAACCGATACCAATCGGTCCATTCGGGAAGTCCAGAAAGCCATTAAATGTGCCTATATTCCTCAGTCATGGGAAACCTAGCATCTTTAAATAACTGCCCTCCCCCTACACCCACCATTATAGGGTCACCAGGGCCAGGAAGTCCCAAAGATGTTTTAAAAAAGCCTGATTTATCTCAATCTTGTTCAGGGCTAAAAAGACATTTTTTTTTTTATATTCCTATGCTGATGTTGAAAATGAAATCATCAAGACAAATGGCTTCTGAACAGTGGAAATTCCAGCCCCAAGAGAGAGGAAGAAAATGAGCTTTCTGTAGCAAGGGCTGAAGCCACCAAGACTGTGGTATCTGATTGGCTAATGTGTTATATTTTGAGTGAGGACTGACAAGAGCCTTATGTGAAACCATTATGTGATTCTGTGGAAGATACCTCCCTTATTTCTTACTACGTGATTTCCAAAGGAATTGGGCCTGTTGTCAAAAATAACATGCTTCATATGAAATACAGATTTATTGGGACTCGGGTAAGTTATTTATGATCTTGGGTTTATGGCTTTAATAACCTATTCTTCCAAGAGGGTGTCTGAAGAAGGAAGGCCCTATGGCAAAGGGCCAGTGAATTACACACCATGATAGAGGGGGAGGCCACACATTCCTCTCCCATAGATGGCTTGTCCTTACATATATCCTGAGCAACTAGTATGTGTGCAGTACCACATTAAGCACTGAGTGTATACATACAAGACATAGATCCTGAACTCAAGGCCTTACAATCAAACTGCTCTAACATGAATATATCATGAATCATTTAAATGGATATTTAATTTATACTCTAAGAATTCGGTTCCCAGTAGACTGAGATTCTTAGAAATTTCTGAACTTAGCGTATTTTGGAAAGGGCCCTGAATATTGGATTTGTTTGTTAGGAGTTTAAAAATAAAGGAAAATATTTGAGTAAACATATGAATGAAATAATATATAATATATATATTCAAGTTACTTTCAAGCACAAAAGGGGGACAAGAATGGTTGTGGGGGGGCACCTGGGTGGCACAGTCGTTAAGCGTCTGCCTTCGGCTCAGGGCGTGATACCGGCGTTCTGGGATCGAGACCCACATCAGGCTTCTCCGCTGGGAGCCTGCTTCTTCCTCTCCCGCTCCCCCTGCTTGTGTTCTCTCTCTCGCTGGCTGTCTCTCTTTGTGTCAAATAAATAAATAAAATCTTTAAAAAAAAAAAAAAAGAATGGTTGCAGGGTTAGGATTTGGAGTGGACGAGAGGCGTTCAGAGTGAAAAAGCAGATTTGCTATTTTATTCTGCCTCAATATTTCTAGCTAACTAACACATTGACTAGAGTAGTCCACATCCTTGTTGATAATTATTGACACTGTGTCTCAAATACATCACAATTTATTCCTCTCCAGTATGTATGCATGCACCTTATGCATTATGTATGACCATCTGTGTGTGGATGCAAGTACTTGGTGTGTGAAGTATACATGAGGGCATGGTAGGATGCAATGATGCAACATGTGGTGTGCTTGGATATACATGTTTTATGTGGATCCCCACCCAGGGGACCTTCTAGGAAATTAATACATGTGAGAGAGACCCCAGCCTTCTCAGGAGACAATCTTCCTTTCTCATAGCTTCTTGCCACATTAAGGCATAAATGATTTTATTTTTCTATTAAAACCTGAGGCCTAGAGGCAGGAGTCTAGACATTTGGCCAAACTACTTTGTTTTAAAGCTGTGGACAAGGGCACTAAAGGCAGTGATTTAAGCACTACCAACAAAAAGACAAAGCTGAGCTATGCTTTGGATCCAGAGATAATCATAAATAGTTCCTACTCCCAAAAAGCTAACGGACCAGTGGAACAGACAAAACAAACCCTAGTTAAACACAGGAGGTAAGTAAGGGCTGAGGTAAAGTCTCAGCTCTATGTTCTGGGAATACAGAGAAAGACACAGGCTAGAGACTTAGAGAAATGGACGTGAGAGTTTTTAAGCTGTATTTGTACGATCTTAAAGTTGGGAAAAAAGATGGGGTGAAGAAAGATTTCCAGGATCAGGGTGTCAGGGATAAACAAAGACAGACACTAGTTAAGGTGTACAGATTTCAATCAGTAACATGTTATTGCAGTAGGGAAGAGAATCCAGAGTGAACTCAACCCTGCACAGCAGGGCTCCATCTGCACAGCAGAGCCCAGACATTCTAAAGGCAGAATGAGGGACTAGGGAGGGGGTTGAGTGGAGGTTCAGTAGAGTCAGGAAAGTGAAGAATTACAAAAAGTGGAAAGGAGGGGTTGGTCCATGTGAAACCCAACTGGGTTTGCTACCTGTTGCTTGTTGAGGTTAGACTCCTACTTTCCCACAAATGCCGAGAGACGGGGGACCTATCTTCAGTTGTTGGCTGGAACAGTGAATTCTTTCGATAGTCTTGAGTTTTCTCAGGCAGGCACTTTAATGGAGGCCAGGGTCATGTTAGGGATGTGGCCTTGAGCTGTTACAAACTATGTCTGTGTTTTGCTCAAGTTTCTACAGGCCAAGATTAAGGCTTCATCCAGAAAGGGCTCAGAAGAGCCTAGCTAGAGTTTGGTCAAAGAGAGAACTTTGTCAAGGGACAAAATGAACCGAGGTATTGCAGCTTGGCAGGTTGTAGCACATGTGGTGAATTGCAGATGAATCAGGGCAATTAGGCCTCGGGTGTGTGTGGTAGAGCGTTGGTGCAGGAGATGAAGCCAGAGAAGTAGTTCGGGTCCGGCTTTGGGAAGGCTCTTTGGGGTTGTCTGGTGGAGGATGACTGTTGTCCTATGACATATGGATCCTGGTCAAGGAGATACAATTGGTAGTAGAATAAATATGAGGGCGTTATAATATGTAAGCCAGACTATTTAATTGGATATTGCTGTTCATTTAATTCCCTTTAACCCTTTGCAAAGGGGAAGATAGCCCTTTAACTTTTAGAAACATCGTATTTAAATCTTCCAGGTGAATATCAGCTGTGTTGTTGAGAAGTAATGGAGATTGTTAGCTGTAACCCTTCTGGTAGCAAGTGACAGGAATCTAACAGACCACAGGGGTTAGATTGAGAGTGATTTAAAACAAGATCTTTCTAGATCATCAGAAAAGACATTGTTTCTGATAGCTGTTCATGTCTGCAAAGGTCTCCCACAAGATCATCCCTGATTATCACCAAAATGCTCTAGAATCTTTCTACTCAAAGAATGGTCCACAGATCAACAGCATTGGGGTCATTTGAGATCTTGTTTGAAACACAGAATCTCTGGCCTATCACCAGGTATCAGAATTTGCATTAATTAGATACTCAGGTGATATGTATGCACATAAAAGTTCTAGAAGCACTTATTTAAGGCACCCTCTCTCCTGCGCCAACCACTACAAAAATGCAAATATGGAAATGTGAAAAATGAAAGGAGGGATAAAAGGCATGAGCTTTGCAAACAGGCAGAACTGGGTTCCAATTCTGACTCAGTAACGTTGAATAAGCTACTTAGGTTGATGTATGTAAACATTAATCAATTTCTGGAGCATATCAGGTGTTCCACAAATGTTAACTTTGTTTTTCCTCATTTTCACCTAAATCCAGGGACACTAACACAGTGTGCCTTGGGTTATATGGTCTGTATGACATTTAATGAGTGGTTAATTACTGATATTTTTCATGAGCAGAGAAACAAACATTCATGTATCAAACTTCTAAGATTATAGGGCTAAACTGTATTGCAGCATAATTTATTCTAATCTTTCTATTATAAAATTAGCAACAAGAGGTAGGGTCAGTAAAAAAACTTCAAATATGTAGCATTGGCTTACACATCAGATGTAGGAAGAGGCCCCTGAGGATACTGATACTGAAGGTGGTAAAAAACAGTGATTCATGGCATGCCATATGGAAGTGTTAAAATAATTAACAGTTATGATGTGAATGAATGAAATCTTGGCTCTAGGAGAAGAAATGAGAAATAAAGATGTTATTAGTGCATCCAAAATGGCAGCGTTTGGCGAGGTGTTATCGGAAACACAGCTCAGGAAAGAGTTGACCAGTTTAAATGCATAAATAATGGGAAGAAGAACAAAATTAACAAAGTGAGTGGGTCACCCAGTGCCCATGGCCAAGAAGGCTAAAAATGGAAAAGACCCTTCCAGAGGGTACATCCAGAGGCCAAAGAGAGCAGAATCAGAAACTAATTAAGGTATATTCTCCTTCCTCAGATTAGGGGGCTCTAGAATATTCCCCCAGTTGGATTCCAGAATTGTCAGTTCAGTGCCTGGTGAGTGTTCTCATTCTTTGCCTTTCTATGTGGTAGTACTTATTATGGTAATCCTGCCCCTATTCTGTGATTGCATATTGCCTTTTTGGTACATAAGTCTTTGGACCAAGGGAAAAAAAAAAAAAGCCCAAACCTAATGTAGACACTACCATTCATGTCCCTGACATCCTGGATGTTAACAGATTTGTGATGAATGAATGAGACTTTGGGTTTTGTACTATGAGCAGGAGGATAAGGGCTTCCAGGGCGGGAACAAAAGTAAAGCAATCATTTGATGACCAGAGGGCAGACGTAATTGACATTGCCACTACTGACCAATATTTGGTCCTTTCCCCTTCCAAGTTCACATGGAATTGTATTTCTCCTCTGCTCAGCTAAGATGGACCATGTAACTTTCTGACCAAAGAAATAGGACCAGAAGTAACAATCGTCATTTCTTGGCTGAAGCAGTAAAAAGCTCATGTGAAATTATCTGCCTTTTTTCTTCACTGCCACAAAGACCAGAGAAGAGGGTCTCTGTCCACCTGGGTCCTTGTGCAGTAGGGGGTCCCCCTCAGACTATGTTGGACATGACATGTGAGTAGAGAAACATACCCTTGTGTCGTAAACCCTGAGATTTGGGGGATTAACCTGTTACTGTCGCATAATGTAAGGCTACTTCAACAAGTGTCACGATGGTCCCACAGAATCTTATAGAGCATAATTATTCACCCAACTCAGGCTAATCCGTCAAATTCCAAATGGATTAAAAACACTTTTCTTCTAGGTCCCTCTGCCTTTCTTTTCAGTTTGCCAATGGCACCACAGGCTACAGAGATTGTCACCGCTATTGAAGGATTAGCTTGCTTTTCCAGCTCTCTTCGATTTAACAAATCCAATCTGCTGTGCTAATTTTAAATCAGAAGATGCTGCAATATGAGTCATTAGTTTGTAATTGAGAAATATCAAGCAGGATTTGCCAAAATGAAGAAAAGCAGCTGACTGAAACATAACTCTTTGGCAGGGACAAAGTAAATACCACTCCAATCAGAGGGAACAGCAGAGAATCCAGTCTCTCCACTCCCTAGCCATGGAGGGGACACGGATGACAGACAGTGGGACCTCAGAGGACATTGAAGTGGTGCTATTCTTGGGGTGGGCATCTGGGGCATTTGGAATGAGGGAGTGGTTTTGAAAATAAAGGAAAACAAACCCTAGGACAACTCCATTGCCCATCAGTTAAGCAATCACTTGTCAACGTATACGTATTACTTATTATGTGTCAGCATTAACAATATCAACTGACCGAAAACCATGACGTAAGATATCAGGATTTTTTCTGACTGACTCAGAGGCCATTTTCAACCAGAGGACAGAATTGTCTGTAAAAACTCCCTTGGTAATTTATTCAAAGAGCTGCACGTTTCTCCAGAGAAGAGAGACAAGACAGTTTCCTTCCAAGCTCAAAGCTCAAATAGCCTGAGGGTTCTAAAAGTGACCAAGAACCTACTGGAGTTAAAAAAAAAAAAAAGAAGAAGAAGAAAAGAGTCAGGCTCCATTCATGCTAAATGTATGAGCAAGGGTCTGGGCTCACTGGAGTCAATAACAATTCAACTGGGAAGAGTCCGTGTGAACGGAGGTGATTCCACCAACCAACCTCTGGTTCCGTCCACAGACTAAAAGTAAACTGAAAAGTAGAAGCTTGCTCTCTCCAAGTCAATGGGCCAACAGACACAGGGTAGCCATAAGGCTGGTCCCCAAAGTTTTGTACCACAGTGACTCGTCCCTTCTGAGACTGGGACCTCCTCCGAGGAAACCAGATTGCGTAGAGTGGTCTCACATTTGCTGGATGAAGCCATTACTGCTTTTTCTTTTACAGACTGAACAGCCACTGACAGATCAGGCTTTGACTGAGCACCTGCCAGGCTCCTGTCTCTGCTCCAGGTAATGGAGAAGGGTGCCAGCTTCCCGCCAGGAGGGAGAAACGGGGAGAAAAGTTACAAACAGATATACAATTTCCAGGCACCATCATAAAATCGTGTAGCAGAAGGGGGAGGTCTGTCTATAGAGTTCCTGCTTCCCTAGCTCCAGCCTGTGGGGTTTAACCCCCTGTTCTTTGTCATGCCTCCGTGGCTTCTGCATGTGCTGGTCCCCCAGCATGGACAGCACTCCCTACTCTCCTACGTATTGAAACTTCACTTGTCATTCATCACCCCTGGTGCCACCTCTCCCATGACAGTTCCCTCAATCTCCCCAGTAAGATTCTCTGACCCTTTTCTGCCTTCTTTCTGCCTTGATTATGTCAGTGTACCTCCATCCAATCCCACTACAATGTATGCTTCTTTGGAGAAGGGCTCTGAGCCCTGTTTGTATCATCTTTGTGTCCCAAGTGCTATTAGGCAAAGCTCAGCTATGTTCTCACAAGGCCCCTCTATTGTTAAAGTCCTCTTACAATGTTGTGATAAAGCAATGTTACTTTTCTGAGCAAATCGCCAAGTTTCTATTCATATGCTCTTGAGGTAAATGAGCCTGTGGGTTCTAAGATGGGGTCTGGGAATGCTCAGTGGGGTCAGCTCAGGAATTGCTGTCCTTCCCTTGGTCCTCACCCGGAAAACACTCCGTGGCTCTGAGGAGCTGTTTCTCCACCCGTTCTGGTGCCCATGGTGCAATCTGTGGGATCTATTTCACCCGTGTGGTCTTCCAGATCATGCATGCTCAGCTCTGTCACCACATTCACACGTCTTCCCATCATGCCCTCCTCTTTCTACATGATTGTTATTTACTATAGTAAGTTGCCCACCCAAACGTTTCAGTGAAATGCTTCCATAAACTTAAAAAAAAAAAAATTACTTGGAGCATTTGTGAGTTCAGGGCTGTGTTATATGTTATCTCCTTACTCATTGGTTAGAAATAAAGGCAGTTTTGTGTGGATATTTTCATGTAGAGTAGATAAAAGGCTGAATGACCTGTGATGGAGAAATATATTGTATATACCAGGGAGCTAGCCCTCCTGACTGTGCTCCCCAGACTGTTCTTTCCTCTGTACTGGGCTATCTTCAGGCAGTCAGCCTGAGAAATGTTGCCTCCAGCTCCTCTCCAATTACTACTGCTTGTATGGGCAGAACCTGATGAACCCACATATTAGTGTCATATTTCCTACCTTGAGATATGCTAACACCAACAAAGTTACAAATGTGGTGCCAATTTCCCTGCCCATGTGATTCCTAATACACCCATCAAGGGTACATAAGTTTAGTTTGTCAAACCCGGAAGCGGCCTGAGACGGTAATAATCAATAGCAACAAGATTCCCTGCTGATACTCATTCAGCCCCCACTAAATAAGTGCTGAACAAATATTGAGAGGATACTGGTTTGGTGGGGAACCGAATTATTGGGCTGCCTGGAGAAGCCATGGGTCTAGACTGGTCCTGAGTAGAGGCTCCTTTCACTGAAATAATAAAAAAGCTCTGGGGTCCCCAACTGCTCTTAGATGCCCTGCTCTTTACCTCCCACACGATCACTCCTCTTTGCCTCTTGTCACTGTCCCTGAATATCTCCAGGCCCCTTTTCTCACTACCCTTCTCTCCACAATTCCCCTCCAGCTGGTGAATCATGACTTGGACACAAAAGATGAATCATAGTCTCAGAAGGGATCAATCTCAGGCACCCTGACTCATCATTAAGAGGCACTGATAACCTGGTAAAGCAAACTTACAGTAGAGCCAAGTTTTTTCCTCTTCTTAGATCCATTCAACAAAATAACTATTGAGTGCTTACCATGTGTACTATGATGCTTTTTTGAATATTATACCCTTATTCCTGGTCCCTGAATTTCCTTATTCTCTCATTTTCTTATGCTTATACAGTTTTATTCAAAACTATCTATTGGTGGCCTGTTCTGTGTCAAGCACTTTGCAGAAATTTCCTACCATTTTGCATTTTATTCTATTCCTGAGGCAGGATCACCCTCAGGGTAGAGAACTTGTTTCTAGATTTGGTTTACTAGCAACCCATTCTGTTACTGAAAACTATTTCAAGTATAAGTGACAGAACCCAATTCAACCAACTTAAGTTTTAAAAAAATAAAATAAAAGAGAAAGAGTAGAAGAATTCAGAAATAGATTCCAGAGCAAAGGAAAAGTGACAGAAACGAGGATAGCTCTGAGAGCCTCCAGACTGGGGACTCTGGACCCTGAGGCTGTTGCCGCTGTTCTTCCCTGATCTTTGGATTCCTTGTTTAGTCTCCTTTCTGTAGTGAGTTGCATTATTGTCAGCAGTTGTAGACCAAAAACAGCCTAACCCTACTTAAGTATGGAGATTCTACTTCCGGCAGTATGACTGAGGATTTTCCAGAATTCATGAAGGCCACAAAATCCTCAGATTTGGGAAACATAATGTGTCCCATGCCAAAAAACGTAATAAACAATGGTATAGTGAGACCACAGATCACCAAGATAAAGAGATTTTTAAAAACAACTAGGGACAAAAATTAAAATATGTAAATCAGTTACAAAGGTAACTCTTAAAAAGCTGTATGCAGGGATGCCTGGGTGGCTCAGTCAGTTAAGCCTCTGCCTTTGGCTCAGGTCATGATCCCAGGTCCTGGGATTGAACCCCACACCAGGCTCCTGGCTCAACAGGGAGCCTTCTTCTCTCTCTGCCTGCCACCCCCCCACCGCCACTTGTGCTCTCTCTCTCTGACGAATAAATAAAATCTTTAGAAGAAGAAGAAGAAGAATTTGTTCTGTTCATACCCTTAGCTCATCTCTAATAGGAAGGAGAGAAAGTCCCTAAGTGTTAGTGCCCCATATCACGGGGGAGACCTTGACTGGATTTTTTAATCATTTGCCCACTTGGACCACTTATACCAGAGATGAGAATCTTATTAATCTGACCTGGCTCAGTGCCCAGCCCAGTGGCAGTAGAACAAGACTTGTTTTACCAATTTGGTAAGTGAGCTGTGGCGAGTTTAAGACTATAACACAGATTACGGTGGTCTACCATAACCCCATGTTTGGGGCTGGAGAAGAACAGCTCATCAGTAAGGTGGTTTGGGTTTATGCAGGGATTGCATTATGATAAGAAGGGGTCAAATGTACAGTGTAGGCAAAAATAGCACATGTCCATACACTGCCTGTCAGTTCAGGTCCTCTGAGAAACAAACGCCAAAATGGAAATCAGGATGCAAGAGATTTATGGGGGATACTTCCTGTGAAGAAAAAGGGGAGAAGAAGCATGAACAAGAAGAGGCATCTTCAGAGTGGCATGCTGGTCTGACACTTCCAAAAAGAGAAAAAGATGGAAGAGGGTTGTGCAGGGAAAAGCTCAGTCTCTAGTGCAGCTCTGAGCAGGCTGGCCAAGAAGAAGGAAGCCAGGGCACCCACTTCCCATTAGACCAGTCCTGTGTGAAGCAGGATGGCCCCGCTCTATATCTCTGCTGTGCTCAGTTGTTACCTGAGAGCATCCCAAGAAGAGTGTGGCCCTGGCAAGAATGCTATGGTAGACCTTGAATATGTGGAAGCCAGCGGTATCAGCTAATCACAGCCCTCACAGGAGATTGTCTCCCTGAGAAAGATCTGAGTCATGCACTTCCATGGTGACCACACTGATGTCAAGAGTGATCCTGGCTCCTGCTGAAGGAGAATCACATGGTTAGCTCAATGATGGAGCTGAGAGCTGAAGATAACATGTTCCACTCCTATGTCCCTGAACTTCCCGTTAAACCATACTTCCCCAAAGCAGGTGCTCCTGCTGCTTTGGAATCTGCTTTGGAATCTGCTTCTTGTTTGGCCATTCTGTTGATGTGCATTAAGAAGGCTAAGCTTTATCCTGGGAAGGCTTTCATTCCCAAGACAAAGACCCGATTAAGAAGCCAGAAGGAAAACTGGTCCAGCCAAAGCAGTAGGAACCATGATAAGTCTCCCTCAGCTGCAAGGTGATATGTGAGCACGTTAAAAATACACCAGTCTTTAGCCTGATGTTACCATAAATCTTGAAATCTTGTCCAGTTAGAATGGACTACCCAGAACCATAAAACAGTGACACAAACAACTCAATATTGTTCAGTTTAAGAGCCCCATAGGTATATTCTTCCTAAACACAAAATCTCCCATCCAACTTGTCTCCACGATAGGATTAGATTTATAAACTTTATATTATCAACTGGTTAGACAGCAAGAAATACATCAACAATGACACAACCACCTGCAGAGCTCAAAATTCTGGTATTTGCTGCTCCACTGAAACAGGAGCTGAATGCACATCCACCAATGTGGCCAACACACAGCTCTGCCTCTGCCCACCAGCGGGAGCCGGCAGTCACACCAGGCGTGTCCATGTGTTGACAAGAAGAAATATCATCATTTTCTTTAAGTTGGAATCTAAGGCATGAGAAGAAATGCCTTTGTGGTGTCCAGCCAACCCTGCTCATCTTTAAATATACCTAAGGCCTGGAGTTGGTCATGTGCATAAATCATACCATATTTAGTGGCTACTGACCCTGAAATTCACCCAGTTCACTGCTTTCCACCCATGACCTGGTGGTGCTTTGAGAGAATTTATTGCCTATGACGAGGCCTGAGGATGGAGAAGGTAATCACGATAAAGGGAAGAAGAGGAAGGTGATGCCAGTACACATGTGAGCATACTGCACTACCTTACTTATGAGGAGGATACATCCATTTACCAAAGACGAATCCTTCCAGATATCTAGATATAGTTATCACAAAAGTCAATCAGGTAAACAAATGCATTTATGAGATGCACACAGACCCACCTACTTAATACTATTTTGTACACAATCCAAATTATCTTGCATTATCTTGATTCCAAGTTCATAGTCAATTACAAAGTGCCATTTAGAGGGGATCCTTAGGGGTAGGGAGTCTTAGAGTGATTCAGGGCGATAGCTGACTGGCTGGTAATGAGGTGAAGGACAAAGCAAACTTAAACACAGATACAAGAGCTGAATAAGCAATAAGATCTAGAATTTGTAGTAGAACATTAAATTCTGAGCATTTCAATGCTCTTTGGCACTTCTTATAGTGATGAAATTGCTACCATGAATACTACTACATCTAACAATAATTATAATAGCTCACACAGAGTGCCTACTATATGCCAAATATTATTCTCAAACTCTTTTCATGTGCTAACTCATTTAATCTTTTAATTCTAAGGGGTAGGCATTATTATCCTTCTTCTACCAATTTGGTAAGGGAGCTGTGGAGAGTTTAAGTAACTTCCCCAAGATTACAGGATTCCTGAAAAAACTATATTACCTTCAAGTAAACCCACTTCAGTTAAAAACAGATTTGTCACTGGGTGTTACATGCAACTGAGGAATAACTGAACTCTATATCTGAAACTAATGATGTACTATATGTTGGCTAATTGAATTTAAATTAAAAAAAAACAGATTGCGCTATTTATTTAAGATACATGTCTATCCAAGATATTTACAAACCATCACTAAGCTAGCAGGCTTTAGCTCACTTTAACAGACATTTACCTGTTCACATACTCTGTGTCATTTATTGAGCCGGGTAGCAGAAATACACAGTGCTAGGATTCAGTTCCACTCCTCTAGTGGACGTCTTCCATGAGCAATCTGATTCACTGTCATGCCAATTTCTCTCTCCCTCCTCTCTCTCTCTGCTTCTCACTGTGTGTGTGTGTGTGTGTGTGTGTGTGTGTGTGTACTAAACCTAATGCTTGAGAAAATGATCTCAACTAAGGAAAGGTAAACACGGCAAACACATGTGCTTATTTGTATTTTTGTGTCTATACAGGTTACTTCCATCTCACTTTTATATAGTTACCTTTATATTTTATATGGTACTCATATAAAACTATGAGAAAACAAGGCCATTTCCAGGGGAGAAATATGATAGAAAATTGAAGAATCTTCCCCAATGTCACCACTGAACGGACAATGGAATATTGTATGTCTGGCAATACTGTAGTGTGTGTGGCCTGGCTTAGAGCCTGGGTTCTAGCAATGTATCTCCTTGGTGGGGGTTTCTAGCCACAAGACAGGGCAGGGAAAAATAGAGAAGGTGCCAACTGAGTGGAAGAGGAGGAAGAGTGAACTATGTCTCATTTCAGGACATATGCTTGGCCACATAAGGCCACATCCACATGTACACCCTTTGGCAAGAAAGAAGATTTCTATATCTGCACAATATTATCTCAAAGGGCTGGAGCAGAGGTTTCTACCTGGGGCCCACACTTCTCCCCATCCATGGGCAGAATTTCAGTGGATTCTTAAACTTGTTGAGGAAAAAAACGCCTTTCCCCCCCAATAACTTTAACTGAAATTGAACATTTCTTTCATTATAAATGTAGGCAATAAGCCACAAGAACATTAGCAGAACTCATGACTTTTCACCAGTAAAAATCAGATATTGCCCTATTGAATTACAGTTATTGTCGATATTTCAAATTCTTTAAAACTGTTGTAGTTATTAGACCTACGATCCCACATTATTACAGTTTCCTGGGCAGTATTGCCAGATTGCTTTTGGGCAACCCCAATCCAGGTATCATTCAGACACCAACTACTAGTTACCCAGGCATCTGCAATGCATTCTCTCTCTACAACTGTTTGTTGATCAATATGTGAAAAATGATGAGTCATTTTCATTATGTGTTACTGAACAGTTTCGGATATAAACTGTATCAAAGATGTCGATCTAGCCAAATATGAGCTCATTGATCGCAAAAGTGAGATCTTACTACATCAGAGTCTAACTCAAAAGTCCTTGGAGAGTTCTGGTATTCCTTGAGAGAAGACTCTCCTGGCCTTTTAATACCATCTATGGAAGTTTTCATTCCAAATGCCTCAATATATCTCTGTGAATTGGGATTTCCACACTTGCAACCATCAAAACAAAAAAATCAACATTGACTAAACGTGACATGCATGTTGCCTTGACAAAGACCATCCCACAGTTCAATATTCTTATTCAAGGCAAGCGACACTAGACAAACTTCACATGTTGATGGCTCTATAAAAACTCCACTTCTAGCTTGCTTACATGTTTAATGTATTATTTTGCTCTTTAACATGTTTGTAACAGTATCACAAATTATAATTAATTTTTAAAGGGAGTTTCTTTTTTTAAGATTTATTTATTTATTTATTTATTTATTTATTTATTTATTTTTAGAGAGAGAGCATGCAGGCAGAGAGAGAGAACCTCAAGCAGACTTTCCACTGAGTGCGGAGCCCCATTTGGGACTCGATCTCATGACCCTGAGATCATGACCTGCACTGAAACCGAGAGTTGGACACTCAACTGACTGAGCCAACCAGGCACCCCTCGATTTTAATTTTTTAAGGTTATGGCAACGATTCCAATCAAATGAGTTTCTTTTGTAACCCTGTATGGTTAATTTTAAGCATTCAAAAAATATTTTCTTCTGAAATCTATCCATAGGATTCACCAGCCTGCCAAAGGTATCCATGGTACAAGCAAAGTTAAGAACACCTCAGCTAGGTGATTTTACAGTAACTAGGACGCCATGAGGCATGGGAGATCAAAGAGTACCTAGATGTTCTTGAGGTACACCATGGGAATGGTTGATTCACCATTACCTTTTATTTAACTGTATTAGTAAGTGATGTGTCAGGTGTTACAACAAATACCCCTAAATGTCAATGACTTGGCATGATATAAGTTTGCTTCTTGGTTATGTCTCAGTACCAGGAGAAGGAACAAGTGAGCAGGGAAACCCTCTTCCACGCAGTATATCAATGATTCTGGATGACAGAGCCTGTGCCACTTTTAATTCAGGACTTTCAAGTTTTCCATGGGTATCGACTCAGACAACTGGAAGAGGAAAAGAGCATGAAGAAGTACAAATGGAAGGTTTTTATGGGCATATTAATGTCCATTCACATGCCAGAACTCAGACACGTGGCCTCAAGGAGCTGCAAGGGAGCTGAATGTCTTGGAAGAAGACACAGGTTTGGTGAACATCCATCCAGTCTCAGCCACTTGGTCCCACTAGGAGAAACACAGGTTACAGCCACAGTATACATTCTGTCTATAAAGATAGCACCACCTTGCATTTGTTTACCTCACAAATTATACATAAAATGGTGTTACACAAACCACTTAGAGTCACCTGGGGAACTTCTTGAAAATACAGATCCAGGATCTACTACATAGGAAGCCCTCAGGGTGTTTTTTAAGCACTCGGATATAGAGTGATAAAGGAGATTACCTAATATCTTTAGTAGGGAATAATATCATTACAGGGAAGTAGGCGGAAGAGCCAAAGCAAGAAACTCACAAAGAGACTGGATGAAGGAGTAGGAAGTTACAGGAATGAAGGAGGCGTTCCAAGAAGGAGGCAGCAGCCAACAGCATTGAATGCCCCAGAGATGCAAATGAGATAATAAAGACAATCCGCGCAGCTTGTGACTTCATTCTAAGCTGAGATGTGTGTTTCATTCTTTTTCAGAGACCTGATATGATCAAGCCTTTAGGACTATAACTCTGGTTAGTGGTGCAGGTACTTTTTGACTTTGAAAGATTGGGTGTGGGAGCCATTTACTAAGATATCAGGATGGAGGAGATACTGGTTTTGGGAGAACAGGATGGGTTTGGTTTGGGGAACATGCTTCAGGTGTCTCTGAGACGATCAGAAATGCCTTTGTAGACATGATCAGAGCTCAGAGCTCAGAAAGGAGATGAGTCTACAGTTTACAAGTTAGGTTTTATCATCCCACCTCTGGTGTTGGGCTATGAGCTTGAACAAGGTTGTCCAGAGAGAGAATGTGTGGTTGGAGAAAAAAGTGGAATGATCTGTGTGATTCAAGCATGAAATGTTCATACAATCAGAGTGAAGGTCCAGGCCAGTGTCTAGATGACATGACGGAATGAGACAGTTATTCAACTGGGCTGCAACTTTCAAAATCTCTGTTTTAGATCTCTGTACATATTGTACAACTCCTCCTTGCTCTTCCTGCTCTTTTCATTTCAAAGAATCCACCGGAGAAGCTATGGAAAAAGTTGGCTTAGGTATTACTCCCCTCCCACTAATGGGGAATTCTTTTCCCTTTTGACTTCATTTCCTGGTAAAAAACATTCAGTGTTATGTTTCTTTTCTTGGCTCTTTCATTTCCAGATAAGAGACACCGTGCCCCACAGACAACTGTCCTGCCTCCGGTCTCCCTGTGGACATCCTCCTTTCCACCAACCCTGAGATGGACACTTCATGGAGGAGGAGAGAGTCTTGCACAATCATGATCAAATGTATGACTTATTTTTAAACTAACAAACAATCCTTCTGACTCCCTCAGGAGACAAATTCTAATATTTCCAAAAGAAAGGAGAGTCAACACCGTGGGCTGGCTCCCTGGGATATACTGTAAATAGCCTCCAAATCAGGAGTAAAGAATGCAGTTGAGTTGGAAAAGAACGAAGACAAGGCCCAGAGAAATGACCACGTTGGCTTGTTGTTTTTCTGAATATGTGTCCACATTGGCGCTGTTCAGCCTCATGTCGGCAGAATATATTTATCGCCTCACACAGCCAGGCTCTGTCATGTGCAATCAGTTGACATCTGGGGGCTGTTTCATGTTTCTCTCCTTCATCTGCCCTCACTCAAGCATTTGGAGACATCCGTTACTAAACCAAGCATGAAGAGAGAAAGCAATAACTAGGTCATCTTCTATATTGTACTGCACATAGTAAAACTCTATTGAAACAAAGAATGGGAACATTCATTCATTCATTCATTAACAAACTTATTTTTTTTTAAAGATTTTATTGTTTTATTCGACAGAGATAGAGACAGCCAGTGAGAGAGGGAACACAAGCAGGGGGAGTGGGAAAGGAAGAAGCAGGCTCATAGCAGAGGAGCCTGATGTGGGGCTCGATCCCATAACGCCAGGATCACGCCCTGAGCCGAAGGCAGACGCTTAACCGCTGTGCCACCCAGGCGCCCCTCATTAACAAACTTATTTCCTGCCTGTGTGAGTCTCATGTGGGGGCTGGTTTCATTAAGGGGCATGATTTAAACAGACAGACCTGTGAAAATGTTCAGGAAATCAAATGTTGGGGAAAGTGATAAGACAACGTGTTTGACTGTACCCTTTTCCCGTGTCATGTCAGGAATTGGGAGGTGGGTTTTTATTAACCATTTTCTACACCGCATATGCCGGGGCAGGAGTTGGCGCATAGAAGGTTGGGTCTTCCAGCTAACAATAATTCAAGAGCCACCTACCACGGTGGACAGTGGCCTATATGGCAGCCAATATGGGTTATGGTATCATCTTGCCAGGTCTGCAAGGGAAGTTGATCCCTGATGCAGAAACTGTTTTATTCAAGGAATTGAGGTTTAAGAGTAAGGCTAAAAAGTCTAGAAGTCTAATCCATAATGAGCAAATATCCAAGCTTCACCTGGAGTCAAACTCATCCGGGTTTTTTTGGTTTTGTTTTGTTATTTTTTTAATGCCTGAATATAACCTTCCCTGGACCTAATGGATACTCTTTAATTCACACCTAGAAGATCACATGTTGAATTTTCTCCAACAACTGTTTAAAACCACCTCATTTTTTTCTAATTCTTTTCCAGACTCTATCCTGATCATTTTCTAGAAATAGTTTAGACTACTTGTTTGCTAAGATCGAGGCCATCTGAGGTGAGTTCCTCTTGCCTCTCTGTTTATACAGCAGAACTTGGTGTCGTTTCTCACATCTTCTTCTCTTCATCGTTGGAGGAAGCCCTGCCCTTCTATCAGATCACAGCAAGACCCCCCCCCCATTTACCCTCAGAATCCAACACTTTCACCTTCTCAGGGCCTTCCCTCACCAACGATTCCCTCTCTCCCTTTCTCCATGCACTCCCTCCTATACTAATCATGTATGAAATTTTATGATGTTTTGACATTAGGTGTGTGTAGGGGGTGGGTAGCAGCCAGGGAGAGACTGCCCTTCCCAGAACTAGTTAATTCCTAGAGCTGATAAACAACGTGCCTGCAGACACACCTTTATCATACAAACCAACAGATCNCATTAGGTGTGTGTAGGGGGTGGCTAGCAGCCAGGGAGAGACTGCCCTTCCCAGAACTAGTTAATTCCTAGAGCTGATAAACAACGTGCCTGCAGACACACCTTTATCATACAAACCAACAGATCCTGAGTGCTCCCCCCCCACCCCCAGCCACCTCCTTCATCTAACTCACACGCAGCAAGCCAGCACTTCCCCTGCCCTGAATCAACCCTGGGCCAGGTACCAGGTTGCTAGAGTCTGCAGACATCAGTCCGAAAAGCCAGTCATGAGCTGCTTCCCCTGCCCTGCCTCGTCTTGCTCTCCGAAAGCCCAGGAAAGGCTCTGGATCCTAATTTCTCCTCACGGCTTCTTCTGCCTCCAGGAAACACCTGGTGCCTCCCTGTGTGGCCTTGTGTGGCATGGTGCTCCCTTTGTCTTGAAAATTGTGTGTAATAAGCTTTTCTTTCAATGCCATTGGTCTCTCTGTATAGGCATCTAGTCATCTCCATAAATTAAAACCCCACGGGTACATTTTAATACAGCCCCCCCATCCTTCTCTTCCTCCCTCCCACCTTCCCTCATTTCTTTCCTCTCTCCCTCTTTGGGTCCTTCTCTTAATTTATTTTATGTATTTTATTTAAAATGTGATTGTTTTGGCAAAAAATGCTTCAGAAATTTAAACATTGAAACAAACATAGAAAAATGTACCAGAAATCTTATGATCCAGAGAAAACCACAGGTGACATTTTAGTGAACATCTCTCTAGATATATCTTGTTATCAATACACAAACAAACATATGTATATTTAGGTATATTTAGGTATATATAATATTATAATAAGTAGGATAATACTACACATCTTCACTCAATAATATATGAACAGCTTTACATTTAAATAAATAAAAATCCATGTCATCAACTTTAGTAGCTGTAGAAAATTTTAGATATATCACAGTTTATTTACCTAATTTATTGTGTATTTGTTTCTATTTTTTTTGCCAATTTAAACAATGCAAGAAACATCTTCATTTATTTATATTTCCACATTTATAATCTATCTTCTTCATGTAAAATCCCAGATGTGGATCTGTTAGCTGAAATGATATAAAACTTACACCTACTAATATGAATTATCAAATTGAACACCACAAAGACCGCTATAGTTTCTATTTCATCCCCCTCAAATAATGCACAATAGTAATCATTTTTCAACCCTTCATAAAAACATTACTCTCAAACTTTTTAATTGAATCACCAATCCAGCAGGCAAAAAAAATTCCTTTATTTGAATATCTTTGATTAAGATATAATTGGTTTTCTTTTGTATATTGATCATTTGTATTTCTCCTTGTATAAATTATTCATTTATATACTTTGCCTCTTTTTCTATTTGGTCACTCATTTGTGTTTTTAATTGTTCTGTAAAGCTCTTCGGGTGTTCAGAAATCTGTCCATGTCAGTCATGTGACTGGCCAACAAGTTTTTCTGTTTGCTATTTTCCTTCCAATCCTATTCATTACTTTTTGTTAAATAGAAGTTCTAATTTCTTTTTTCTCTTTTTTTGGGGGGGCCAGGGACAGAGGAGAGGGAGGGAGAATCTTTTTTTTTTTTTCAGGATTTTATATTTTATGTATTCATGTGAGAAAGAGAGACAGAGAGAGCACACAAGCAGGAGGAGAGGCAGGCTCCCCGATGACCAGTGGCTTGATCCCAGGACCCTGAGATCATGACCCGAGGCAAAGACAGATGCCTAACCATCTGAGCCACCCAGGTGCCCCGGGAGAGAGAGAATCTTAAGCAGGCTCCATGCCCACCTGATGTGGGGCTCCATATCACAACCTTGAGACCATGACCTGAGCTGAAATCAAGAGTCAGATGCTTAACCCACTGAGCCACCCAGGTGCCCATTAGGCTCAGATCATGATCTTGGGGTTCTGGGATGGAGCCCTTCGAAGAGCCCATGCTCAGTGGATTCTCTCTCCCTCTGCCCCTCCCCCTGACTCTCTCTTTCTCTCTCTCAATAAATAAATAAATCTTAAGAAAAAAAAGAAGTTGTCGTTTCTAATGCAGCTCAGTGTATTAATATTTTTCCTTTTTGGTTTCGAGCTTCCCTGGAATTCTTAGACAGAATTTCTCAGTGGCTACGTTATAAAGTATCTTCAGTGGTTTCGAGTTAACAGTGTGATATTTATCCAGCTGGAGTTTATTTTGAGGTGCCAGGTGAGTGGGGGCCTCCTTTCCCTTCCTCCTTTCTTCATTTTCCAGCACATGACTCTCCACCTTCAGAGTCATCTTGGTATAAAAACCTGAGGTTCATCTGAGATCCTTCACTTCTGTTCACCCCACAAATCCAGGGAGTAACTTAAATAACCACAATAAACTTCTGGGTTTTTTTTTCCAGACTTTATGAAGTGTTCCCACATCTATTATCTCACCTGAGTCTCGCCACAACCCAGGAGGGATTAGATGAGCATTCAATAACACACACGAGCGGACATTGCTGGGGAGGAAGACAGGGAGGCCTGGAAAAGCTGTGACTTCCTCTAGATAGTTCTGAGTGAGAAAAACGTGCAGGTCACCCTAGAGTCTGTCTGATTCCCAAAGCCACACTTCTTTGCTAACAACTCGTAGCTCCCGTACACACACAAGTTCCTCTGTTGTCCATCTCTGTGCATCTTCTCTTCTCCATCCCTACGACTCCAGTACAAGTTTTTATTCTCTCTCAACTGCGTTTTTTTTTCAGGTGTCCCCACTGCAATTTATTCGTGGTCTTAGATTAATCTTCCTGGATTACAGTGCTATTTGCACACTTGGAACTCTTCAGCCAATTGACTATGCCTTTGCCAAGGCACGTAAAGACCTTCAAGATAGGGCGTCAGTCTGTCCTCCACTTTCGTCTCCCATTAGTCCTCTGTATGGACTGTGGGTTTCAGGGAACGAAGTATTGGAAAATACTCGAACATGCTTCCATGCTGCTCTATACCCATGTTGAGCCACGAGTACTTTTTACAAGAACTACTGCCTCTCCTTTCTCTCCTTCAGCACCCTATCCTGCCTTGAGGCCCCACCCAAATTCCACATCCCTCATGAAACCCTTCCTGGAACATTCCAGTATTCTTTCTTTCCCCTTTAACTTTCCCTGATCCTTTATCTGTGACTCTCCCATGACTCATAACTTTCTCCTTCAGTTTGTGCCAACATCGTACTTTTCTTATCGGACTGTGGACTTCTTGAGTTAATGGATCAACTCTTCTTTAAATTTTTATTGCCCATTTCCCAATACTTAACACAGTGACTAGCACAGGTAAATATCTGAAAACCAATTAGTGAGTGATTAGCAAACGAACCATAAAATGAATGGATGACTTTGGATTACTTTGGGAAGCCTCTATATTCCCAGGGATTTTCTCCTCTTACCCCTTTTGCCTGCCCCAGTGCCCACCAACACACACTTACCTGGTGACTAAAGTCTGCCATCTCACCAACAGAATGCCATGATTTCCATTCATTACTCTGATCAGTGCAAAAGGCTCATGTCCCAAGGGGTGGATGCCCACATTTCTCAGAGAAATATTATAGTATCTATGATAAATGAAGGACTCAAGAGTGGAATTTCCCCCGGTTTGAGGATGGCTGCATGTGGAATAAAACAGTGTGCCCCATAAGGCTGCAGGAGTGGTGGCTGAAGGAAAAATTGGGCCAATTTGGAGGCGCTAGCCATTGACCCAGGACCCCTCTGCTTTGCAGCTCTGTGGGTCAGTTTTATAGCCTTCAGATTTGTACATATGAGTGTCTCCTCCTTTATGCTCTCTTCCCGCCTATGACAACCTGGCTGCCTTCTGGAGAGTTAAGGGTCCAGAGCTACTGCATTGCCCCCCTTGAAACAACAAAGCATGTTACATATCCCTGCCACCCTCTGCCCAGGGAAGTTCTTGTCCTCGAGAGGGCCATCATCTCTCAGAGAAAAGAGGAGCAGTCATACGACATGTGGAAAGGATGGTATGTTCACAAAGAAAACTGACAAACAACATTCTCTCTTGCCCCAAAGGCAAGGCAATGCTTTAGAGAGGGCTGAGTGCCAATTTGTTATAATTGAATAAATCAGATTTCTAATGTTTAATAACAGATGTTCTGGCTACAACTCATGAAATCATTTAATATTGCTTTATGCTCTGGTAATAAAAAAAAGTCATCTGGCTCCACTTGGCCCAGGTTACGTATCTTCCTCAAAGGGTCAAAATGATTTGATGCAGTTCTTGGATCAAAAGGGCTGATGTTTTCTGTATGTTATGGGCTGTGGAAGGGGTGTGCTCACAGAACAGGACAGATGCTGGCATAAGACAGGCTTTGCATCCAATGGCCTGAGGTATATCTCTGACCCTGAAACCTGCCCTCACTCGTGACCTTGGAGAATCTGCACGCTACTCAGGAGGCTCACTCTTTCCACTCTTTGTATTTCCCACACCGGGCAGCGCCAGCATCTGAGGAAGGCTAAAGTAGGTTGACCAGCCACTCTGGGCGAGCTTGGCAGGATACCAGAGCTTTATGCCTACAGCCCCAAAAGGGAGCAAATAAATAGGAATGACCCGACTCTCTGGGAACAAGCTTCACAGATGAGTTTGGATTAATTTGGAGGTGGGAAACAAGGGAAAATGTGCCTGATGAAGGCTAGTAATAAATCAAAAGAACTTGCAGCATGGATAAATGATGAGTTGCCAAGATGACTCAAATATTAAAATAACCAAGTTAATCAAAAAAGATCTTTTAAAGAAGTTGATGATAAAACAAGGGGATTCCTTATCCTCAGAGAAAGTCTAAGGGAAAAATTAAACAAAGGCAAGCAGAGGTCAAAGAGGGAGATGGTGGAATAATTTAAGCATTGCTTGAGAAGCCAATTGAAAGGAGGTAAAGGAAGATCCAAGGCTATAAAAAAAGGACCTTTGCTGCAACTTCTCAAGGAGAGTGATAATTCCTTCCAGGGAAGCATGATGTCAATACTTAGTAAAACAAAAGGCAAATTCTGAGCTACAGCATAAACACCATGCTGGATAACGAATTCTAGAGAAGCATACCACATGCACTCATGGCATCCTGGAGGCAAGAGTTCAAGGTAGACCTCACAGTCAAGTTCACACACACACATAGGACCCAAAAGCAGGTAGGAGAAAGGTAGAAAATAATCTAGGAATTGCTCCTGAGGTCTTCTTCCTTCTCCCCACTACCGTGTGCCCATGATACCTTGGGGAGAGGAAGCCCCTTCGCCTCCTCCATGCCCCCAAAGGAAATGTCATGTTTAGGCGCTCACTCAATCCCGCACTGCAGTGCCAGACACTGGGTCAGATTCTGCGGATCTAGGTACATCAGGTGCATTGTGAACCTGCAAGTATCTGACACCTATTTGGGGAAACCAATGTGTAAACGGACAACCACACACACCAGGATAGAACTGTGTGCAAAGGAGTGGTGGGTTCTCAGAGGGGAGATGAAAACTGGGCACAGGGTCCAGCCTTGCATGAAGCCTCTGGGGAGATGTCCTACTGCCCCCAGAGGTCCAGCCTGGTCCAGAAGTCCATGGTGGGAAGTTAGACTGTGGTTCTTGCTGGAAATCATGCTGCTGGCTCAGAATCCTTGTCAAGGCTGCCTAAGCATGGGTGGAGAATGCTTGGTGGTCATCTGGGAAAAGTGCAATGACCAGGTTTTCTGAAGCAAATGTTAAGACACATTGCCTGAGGAGAGATCGTGGGCTATTTCAGGATTCCAGGGATACCATGAAAGGTGTAAAAATGTTGTGATCCCCAGGGCATTTCTGTTTATTCAGACAATCGATATGCAATCGATAATATTGGTCCCCAAGCCAGTAAGGTGAGGTATGTCAGAGAATCAGAATGTCAGGGCCAAGAGGATTAGAAAAAGTCTCTAATTCAACTTCCTTAATGATAGATGGGGAGATTAAGGCTTAGCAAGAACTGACTTGCCAAGGCAATGGTTGGCCAGTGGTAGAACCAGAAGTCAGGTTTAATCTAGCTGTATTTTTTTCTGAAAGGCAGTATAATTTCATAATCACTTTTCAATTTTAGTAAAATTTGTGAGTGAGATGAAATGCAAGGGTACAACCTGTTTCTGTATTGACATTTTATATTAGTAAAGTTTTTAATTTCTTTATCTTAAAACATCTTATTTTGGAACTTGCAGCACAAGCTCTAATTCTCTTCCTGCCATCTTATCAGTATCAATGTGAGGGTGGCAACAACTTACTTCCTCGAAGCACAAAAGTCAAAGAGATGGGATACCGCAAATTACCTTGAGTTTGAGAGTACTTACAGTCCCAGATATTCAAAGAGAAACACAAGCCTATGTCTGCCAGAGCTTAGGGGATCCCATGGTGCCAAAAACCCACTCCAATCACAATCCAATCTAATCGCAGTCTTGCAACAGTGATGCAATACTGAGACCATTTGTTGAACACTCCCTTCCCCTCAAGGACTTCAGGCAGCGCCAATGAAACACTCAGCAGCTTCTGCCTTCTACTCACCTCTGAAATGCCCAGCTACTGGCACCGGTGAGCCAAAGTCCTATGTGTCTGGCTCTCCATGTTCAAGGAGCTCAGAGCTGGAGCATCATGGGGTGAGCGGTGGTTCAAGCTGGAGGACTGTAAAAGCTGCCCCAGGGCAGCGGAGTGGGGCTGCCAGAGGAGGGCAGAGCTGCTCCAAGACCCGCTGGTTGTGGAGAGTGGCTGATAAGGGATAAGCACTGACTTGGAGAAAAATGTTGGGAGTCACTGGGGTCCCTTGCACTAAAATTCTGGTTCTGCCACCAACTTTGCATGAGGTCGGGCAAGTTCCTTATTATAGTTCATTGGTTTTAAAGGCACATTCCCACCCACCCCATTTCAAAAGTCTCTGAAATTCCAATCTGTCTTGCAACTGGTGGAGTCTTACAGTTATGATTATCGAAGTTTTTTATTTCCTTTTGTGATTTTAAATTAAAAAATGACCTACCTTACAATCAGTGGCATTTCACATTCAATAACATTTAGTAGTATATCTCATCTTCTGTTTATAAGGTAAAAATAATATTCAATTAAAATTTTAATATTTGATGTTTACTGTAAAGTTTAGATTATATGATGTTAAAAAAAAAGCCATTTAGGAAAGTATCCAGTAATCTAAGAATGGCCTCAAATGGTAAATGTAGATGCTAAATGATAACTCTGTCTGCTGGCTGCTTGAGCCAGGCAGGGTCTGTTCCCAGTTTTCGGTTCACAAAGATTACCTGGCAAAGTTGAACAAGAAAAATAGCTAATATCTGTGGATTGTTGATTTAGTGCCAGGCAGTGTGCCAATTGATTTCATGGGTTTTACTTCACTTTGTCTTACAATGCTCTGAGGATACAACGTCAAAGATCACACCTACCTGTCAAAGATCCCACAGTTAATGACAAAATGAGGACTTGAATCCTTTCTCTGTGACAACAATCCATGCTTTCCAGCATCGAGCTGATGAGCACAGTTGATGACCGCGAACCTTAGGATTTCCCTGAATCCTTCCATTCTCTGTATGCCAGACCTCTGGGCTCTAAGAAAGGTGGATGATGGGCTTTTCCATGCATCCTAGGAAACTGGATTAATATGTTGGAACAAGGTGTCAGGAACTGGATGAGGACTAACCCAGGTATTATAGAAAAGAATCCTGCAAACGTGCCTAACCCTCACTCAACCTGAGATGGTTCCTGGCTCCTCCTGGTGCTAAGCTCCCACCGTGACAACCTCAAGTAGAAGCAAAGGGGGTTGGGAAGCACCCTCGGGGTCTTGTTACAATGGTTTGAACTCAAACAATCTCCCGATGGCTTCTCTGGGCCAAGGCCAACTGCAATGGTGTGTTCCTCACAAGTAGTCTATTCCCATTTCTGGGACTCCCTGAGGTGTATTCAATAATGCACTCCTCATTCTGAAGCAGATGGAAAAGTGTTTAAAAAGGTGCCAGGTTTATTTATGGAAGCATGAGATTGAATTTAAGAGATGCGCTTTGCCAATATGAAATGTGAACTCTCAAAACAGGAAGTGTGTTTTACTGCCTATTTATTTTATTGCCGTATCAGCTGCCCAGAGCCTAAGAATCCTTCCTCTCAGGAATTATTTATTTTCTAACTTCTGAACCAGAACATCTTGACCATCAGCCCTTGAGCTCCTTACTGCCAGATTCCCAACTACAACCATGTGCCTTGCTGTCTCTCAGAGGGGAGCCGCTGAGGCTTCAGTGAAAAACATTTGGAATCTCGTATTTTGTACTGACTCTTCTTTTTTTTTTCATGCAAGTAGAGATGTTTCAAATAAGTTGAATCAAATAACCAAGAGAATGAAAAAATTTTAAAGCGTCTTAAGTAGTGGACAAATTATGGAATTTTCTCATATAACTCAAGCTACTCAATAATCAATATTCTGTCATTACCACTGAATCATTTTGAAGAATTTAATGGCAGAAAATGAGTATCTAGATATACATAATCAAAAAGCAGGCTCGGGGGCTGGGGGAGTCAAATGAATTTGTAATATAAAAAAAAGACAGAGCTGCTGTGTAAGAGTTCTTTCACCTTTTAGGAAAACCCATCCCAGTCTAGTCCACTAGAATAACCTACACCGTTTTAGTCTGAATGCTTCAGAAAAGGTACATTTTCACATTAGTACTTGACCTGCAAAGCTCGAGCCCCTAGAAGCTCTCTGGCAAAAGACATGTTACAATGGTGCCATCTTCTGGATACTCTCCGAAACACAGTTTTGCCTCTCCCACTCAAAACTCTTCAATGGCTCCCTATTGCCCACAGAAAAGACTCTAAAATTCCCGGCATTCAAGGCCTTTTACGATCCAGCACAAGTCTTTTTCGGGTATCCTGACACTCCTTACATGGGTATTATGTGCCACTCCACAATATAAATTCAGAATTTCCTGCCTCTTCGATCTTAAGCCCAGCATTAAGTCAATGCAATAAGCCAGTGGAGAATCACAGAGCAGCTGAAGGATTCAGGGCCAGAATCCCAGTAGGAAAAATGTGAGAAGGTAGGTAGGGGATGTGCCAATATCCAGCAACCACATTGTGGAGGACACCACGTGTTCATAACAACCTGAAGACCATTCCACTCTGTGGTTATTTAGAAGGTTAAACAGCAGAAAAGTGAGCAATGGGAAAACGGGAAAGAGCATGACCACACACACAAAATAGACACCCTAAAATAAACACGAGAAAACAGATGGCTACATTCACAAAGGATCAAAAAGTGCAAATTAATGTCAAGCACTATCATGTTAGTTCATCAAATTTAAAATGACTGGTTGTAAAATGACACCGGGCCATGTTGGTGAGTCTCCAGAAAATAGATCATCTCCTACCCCTGTGCAGGCTAGCATTTCTGCAGGGCAATTCGTGAATACTTGTCACAAGCCTTAGAGATGCACATACACTTTTATATAAAAATTCTTTAAAAAATGTCTTTAGGATATTATCACAGTTTTGTACAAGCTATATCCATTAGAATGGTAACTACCACTGCAACATTAATTGTGATAGATAAAAAGTTGAAATACATTACATGACTAACCACAGGATATTTGACATATTTATTTGATAAATTGAAGCAGTCATTACAATTGATATGTGACAAAAATGCTTACCACATATATATTGTTGATATTCTCATATTGAGTGAAAAATAGAAGACTGAAACCTTGCGTGTTCTATTTTTGTTTTTAAAATATGTGCATAGAACAATAATCAGAGTTTCTCCAAAATATGAATGATGTCTTCTCCAGGTGGCAGCAAAATGAGGGTATTTATTTTCTTTTTCTGTTGTAAAGTGCCATATATTTCTTACATAGTATATTTTTAAGAAATAAGATGATTAAAAAACAATAAAAGTGAGACCCATATATTAGGTTGTATCCATACATAATTTTCAATTTGACTGAATTCAGCTTGTCATAGTTTTTGGTTTTGGTCAGTGCTTACTACAGTTCAAGGTCTCTGGGATGCTTGATATTTCCCTCTTTACCAGGTCCCACGTGGGTGTGGGTATAGTGAAATGATGCCTGAATAATGCCAGGTAAATACTGCAACTGAACACAAGCGTTTTGGAAAGCAACAAACATACCACTATTGAGAGCCAAAAAACCGTTATGTATTTCAACCTGATAATCCCATTAGAAGGTTTCCATCCTAATGACATCCTTCCCTCGACAGAAGAAATGTATTCATGCCTCAAAATGTTCATTGCTGAGTTATCATTAATGGTGAACAGTTTGGAAACAATTAAAAAATCCAGTTATAGGTAGTGGTTAACCAAATCCTGGGATATACACTCAACAAAAGCTTAAAACTCTTAGGAAGTTACAGAGCAGGATTTAAATGCCTAGGACAAGACGGTGAGTGAAAAGTAAGTGGATTAAGATGTAGATGGCTTCTCATGATCATGACACATAAATGAAGCCTGCGTGTGACCAAAGAGGAAAAGGAAACATGTAACAAAACTGTCTTGAATTCCATTGTTTTTTATTTGAAATGAAAGAAACCTACGCTAAGGGTTGCAGATCTCTGCCTTGGATGTGAGGCTAGAATGCAAGACCCACAGTTGTCCAGTGTGATGGAAAATTGAAAATCTAAAGGTGGGAGCAAGAGCAGAAGCGCTTCAACTCCATGGACGGCGTCCTAAGCGAGTCTGCTCGTGCAAAACTCCATTCTCTGGTGGCTTTCTCAAAGGATGTGTTTTATCTACTAAAAAAAATAATAATAATAAAAATAATGATGTCTTAGCTCTGATGTCTCAGAGCAATATGTAGGGCTCTGACCTCCCACCCCACACTCTTTAACTCAGTGACTAGAGATTTTGTAACAGGAACTTGGATATTCAGTTTATATAACTTAATCCGTGTGTAATTTTCTCGTATACAGAGACATCCTATTTTGCAGAGCAGTAGACCAACCCTCCCTAAGTGACCTGGAACACCTAGATCCAAACAAGGGAAGAGAGATTTTTAAAAAGAGACAAATTGCCCTTTAATTGAAGGAAGAATGAGCCAGCTCAGTGCAGCATTCTCTGGAACAGCAGATCCTCTAAAGACATGCTCCTGCTCTCAAAGAGGTTGGCCTGGCAACTCACTTACACACTCCACTTGGGGAAAATTCTTTTCAGCACTGGCCAAAATGCCGATCCAGGTTCCTTTGCCTAGCAGCCTTGAAAGCTTGCACACATTTACAGAAAATACTTTCAAATGACTCTGGAGTTCTGCTTTATGTTTCATGTTCCTTTGAACTTATTACCTCTTTACAATGTCTTGGACTATTAGTTTGGGAACATTTAAAGTTAATGACTATATGGAAAGTAAAACAACACTTTGATGTTGTCCAAGCCATCCATTTCTCTCTTTCATACACAGGAGGTTGTAGAAGGCTGGCCGATGCCAGATCAAGTCATTTCAGGAATAAATAACTTATTTGGGGGTCTATATGGATTGTTGCTTGGGGGAAAAGGGGATAGATCAGCTCTGGAATGTCTAAGAGAACCAGAGCCATGATTAATGAGGGTCAACTTTAAAACCCGAGCACACACAGATAGGATTACTTCACACAGAACAGAGTCTGTCTGACCCAGGCTTCCCCAGCAGAGCCCCCTGAGGTACATCATTCACAAATCCTGTTGGTCTCGGGGAGACACTGACAGCAAAAAGAGATATGGAAAGGACCTCCTTGGCCATAAGAGACAGAACCCAAGTACCATAAAATGCAAAGATAATGGCTATTAAAGGAAGCTGGCCAATGTTTCTAGAAAGTCAAGATTCAAGAGTTCTGGTCTGGTGTCTTTCAATAAAGTATAGTGTGCTCTTCCAGAGAATAGTCGTTGCAGTTTTTGTTTGTTTGTTTCTTATTTCTATAGGTAAGAGCTTGGAAGCTATTTGTGGGATGGATTGCTCTGCGACGTGCAGGAGACTCAGAAGCGGAGCTGGTCCCAGGGAAGCAGAGAGAGAGGAAAGAGGGAGAATTGCTCATCTTAGATTTCTTAGATATTGACCGAATCTGAGATTTCTGAAGGAGAAACAGAAACTATCCACAATAAACTGGATAAGTGTGCCCTAATGGCTCAGTGGGTTAAGTGTTCTACTCTTGATTTTGGCTCAGGTCATGATTTCAGAGTCCTGAGATCGAGCCCCACCTCTGCAGCCTGCCTAAGATTCTCTCTCTCCCTTTCCTCTCCTTCTCCCTCTGCCCCCAGCCCCACTCTCCCGTCCTCCCAAAAGAAAACCTTTAGCCAGGGGAGGGACTTTTCATTTTATTTCAGGTGCAGCAGAAAGCCATCAGAGAGATTGAAGCCCAGAGAGACATAGTTTACGTGTAGAGATCACAATTCCTGCCTTGCAGAGACTGGATGGTAGAGAGAAGAAGGGTGGGAGGAGAGAACTAACTGGGAGGGTGTGAATGGCTCGGGCAGGAAGTCGGGCTGTGTGGACTAGCAGCTAATAGTTAAGTGTAGGGCATGGGGTGTGCGAGGCCGCAGAGCCGGCAAGCCTGCAAAACCCACGGTAAAGTCCGGTAGTGGTGCCACGTGCTGAAACAGGACTGGTGGGAAGGAACTGGCTTCGAAATGCAGTATTTGGGGGAAGCCACGTGAACTCAGAGCTGTGTCTGGAAGAGTTTAGGGAAGAGGTGAACCTGAGCTGGACTCTAAGAATGGGAAGAATTTGAGTGTGTATTTAATGACGAGTTGCTGAGATTAGTTTTAGAGTGTGACTTCACCAACCTTAGCCATTAGGGACTTTTTATTTTTTTATTTTTTTGCCATATCCAATATACTCTTATGTCACAGGTTTCCCTTCAATTGATCCTCCTCTTTTTCCTTAAGTAATAATATTTTTTAAAGTAAATGTTGTGGGGTGCCTGGGTGGCACAGCGGTTAAGCGTCTGCCTTCGGCTCAGGGCTGATCCTGGCGTTGTGGGATTGAGCCCCACATCAGGCTCCTCTGCTGTGAGCCTGCTTCTTCCTCTCCCACCCATCCCCGCTTGTTTGTGTTCCCTCTCTCGCTGGCTGTCTCTATCTCTGTCAAATAAATAAATAAATAAAATCTTAAAAAAAAAATAAAGTAAATGTTGGATGGGGGATGGGGCAACTGGGTGATGGGCATGAAGGGCACTTGATGTAATGAGCACTGGGTGTTATAGGCAACTGATAAATCACTAAACTCTACCCTGAGCCTAATAATACACTATACATTAACTAACTTGGATTTACATTTAAAATAATAATAATAATGGGGAAGAAAAGTAAATATTGTACCAAGGAATTCACAGGCTGGAACTCCTTGAACACTGGATTGAGTTATTTGAACTCCACCAGCCACCCTATTCTTAAAACTAGTGTTGTGTGCCTTTATTAGCACTCCCTCCCCTAAACCATGCTGTATAATCACTTGTGTCTTTCCCAATGGCTGTAGTAGATTCTTTGTCAGAAAGAGAGAGACATATTTTTTTGTTGTTTATTTTGCTATTGTTTTGGGGAGGTGTGGGACAGAACCATGTCGACTTCCTCTTTGCGATCTTTTTTCTGGTCTGACTTGGAGCTGGAGGTGTTAGGCACAGAGTAAGGACTCAGCAAAGATTTGTCGAACAAATAACTCTATTTACATTATCTTGTGATTTGGATTTCTGGATTTCAACCTCTTGAGTCCAATCTGTTGGGGGTTGAATGGTGACTCCCCAAAATATATGTCCACTCCTAACCTGTAAATGTGACCCTATTTGTAAAAAGGGTCTTACAGATGTGATTGAATGAGGGGTCTCAAGATGTGATCGTCGTGGGTCATCTGAGTGGACCCTAAATCCAAAGACAAGTGTCTTTATAAGAAGAGGAGAAGACACAGACAGGGAAGGTCATGTGAAAACAGAAGCAGAGACTGGACTTACATTGCCACAAACCAAGGAACACCAGAAGCCAGAAGATACCTCAAAGCTGGAAGAAACAAGGAAGGCTTCTCTCCTAGAGCCATTGGAGGAAGCACAAACCTCCTGACACCTTGGTTTTGGACCTTTGGCCTCCAGGACTGTGAGACAATATATTTCTATCGTTTTAAGCCACCAAGTTTGGGGTAATTTGTTATGCCAACTCCAGGAAATGAATATACAACCTTTATATCTAACTCAGTAAAGCCCTCAGTGAGGAGCTTCCTGCCCAGTCTAACAGGGCTAGGATTAGGGTCCGTTGAGTGCGGCACCCAGGGGGAATTTAAGGAGGCACTCACTCAAGCACGCACATGTCTCCTACCCCTGCAGCCTCAGGGATTACCCATGGGAGTCCCCAGAGGGGGTCTGCGTGTAGAATTCAAGACAAAGTTACAGGTATATTTTCAATTTAAGAGAGTTGAGGCATTGTGACGGGAATCAAGACACCTCAGTATGCCCCTACAAATAAATGTTCAGAGACCTCGTTAGACACAACAAGCCCCCAGGAGAGTCTGTTCAGAGGGTTGGCTACAATTTCCAAACATTCAGACACCTCATTTTGAGAAAAGAATAAAGAGAAACCATCTCAGGCTGAGTGGTAATTCTGTTAGCATTCCCCTTGATTCTCCTGGGTGTGCCAAACGACAGATGGCAAGGAGGAGAGCTGCGGAAAGAGCAGGAATTTTGGAGTGTGATAAAGAGAAGCCCAGAAAAGTGTCAAATAGAGAGAAACTTAGAGATGAGAGCCCAACAATTGCAGAACACCCTCTACCAGCATGGTCATCAGTCCACGTGGTGACTTGGTCTTGAGTTGTTTTTCCCCCAACTGCTCCCCAGTGAAATACAGCAACGGATTCCTATTGACTCATTTTAGCAGACAAGCAAGCATCTATTTCTATATTTCTAGATTTTTTTTAAAGAAGTTAGAAATTTCTCTAATTGTCAATGGAGCTAGAGTTGCCATCGTTGCGGTGAAAGAGATTTGTGCTTTGTTAACAGTTACTCCAACAAAGAGATAAGCCGAAGACAGAAAGACAGTAATCCGTAAAATGAACTAGATGATCTAATCTCTGATTATTTCCTACACAATCTTAAATGGCTAATCTTTTCACATCCAACTTCCAAAATGTCTCCAACTGGATGACCAAGAAGAAATACATTCATTGCCCTCAAGTCCATGATTAAGTGAGAAGAGGGAATTCCCTTATCTTTTGTCTTCAGTTTATTTTTTTCAAGTTCTTGTTTTTATGGGGAGACTGTGTACAAGTCAGCTTTTGTCCAGTGATGTGAGTTTTCAAATTGGCAGGGACCCCCAGAACATCTTCTGGAACCGAATTGCTCATTTACAAAGGCGGCAACTGAGCCTCAGGGTGGGGAAGTGACTTGCCAAGGCCATCAGCAAATTAAACAAAGGAAGGCTTGTTGGACCCTGGTTTGCCAGCATTTTATTAGATATTTTACCAACACTTTCTATCTTAAATTGCCTGAGAGTCCTATGAGGTGAGTATCACTGTTGTCATTTTATAAGTGATAAGAATAAGGCTCAGAGCAAAGTGCATGTTGTCTCAAAACAAGCCTCTTTCTTTGAGGTCTTTCCTCCTCATCCATCCATTTCTCATTACATTAGAAATCTGCTCTAATGGAGGACAAACTTCAAGGATGCCTCTGTGTTTCCTGCCTCCCTGGTATTCACACCCTTGGGTAATATCCCCCTCTTGAGTATGGGAACTGTGACTTGTTTCCACACAACAGAATATGGTAAAGGTGATTGGATGCCACTCACATGATGTTAGACTCACATGATGTTAGACTCACATGATGTTAGACTCACATGATGTCTTGGTAGAAGACTGACTCTAGAAACGTTCTCCCTTACTGTCAATGCAGGGTAATACATTCCATACCACATTTTTAAGTTTATGACCATGAACAGGAAAAATAAGAAAGAGCAGTGATTCCCTCTCCTTTCCCCTGTCCTCAAAGGCTCCTTTCCCTGTACCTCACCCTTTTCTCAGACACTTCATTCCCATGGATGTGTCAGAATTGATGACAACCCAGAGTGACACTTCTATTTTCAGCGAGATATAGTTGGGAATGTGCTCCCCAATATCTAGGAGTTCCCTCCTCTTCTTTGGCAGGTGGTATAGAAATTTTGCGGACTGCCCAAAAGTTGGAGTATATGCCACGTGACTGTTCTGGCCAAAGGTGTGTTGGTGTAGTAAAGTGTACACGTCCACACCTGACTCCTAAAGTCCTCTGCAAGGTCCTTCAGAGAGAATGGTTTTCAGACAGAATGAAGAGGATCTGATGGAAGACTCCAAAGCCCTGGAAGATGGAAGGGTCCCAGGTCCCTAAACATGTTGTGGAAGGACATCCATCACACAACCGTCTCATTATGGGAAGAGCAAGAAATAAACCTGTGTGGTGTTAATTACCGGGATTTGGCTTGTTTATTGCAGTCAATAGGGAAATTGAATTTTAACTGGTATCAAAGATAATTAAAGAGATAGAACCAATGGATGGAGACCTTTCTCATTGTTGTGTGTAGTGTCTTTGAGAGCTCCAGGATCCTCAAGTTAAACCTTGGTGAACATAATAACCCCTGGGGGCTCTGAGGGTAGGACTAAAGGCATGGATGGAGTCTGTACCCATGAACAGCTCTTTGCAGACCTGGTCTAGGCAGTAACAAGGCCAGTGCTCCAACCTTCCCATCAGCATGGGCTCTCCCTCCCTAGCAAGTCCGTAGTCCGGACTTCCCAGTTCATTCTAGCTGGTTTCTAGGACTATACTTTTGGGGTGAGGCCCTTTCCAAGGGCTATTATAAACTCTGGGAAAAAGGCCAGAATGTTTCATATTGTAATGGAAAATAATCCTTCCACCCTCAATCTGCACATTTTATTTAAGGTGTGAAAAATGCTTTCCCAGCTTCAGCCAGGAGCATTCAGGTCTCCATGGGGACCTGGGCTGAGAGGGGTGGGGGGCAATGATGAGGTGAGGGAGAAAACCCTCCCTGCAGCAGTTTCCAGAGGAGCAGCAAGCATGTAGTCAGAGGAAAATAAGACTTGACCTCCAGTCTGGTTCATATTACGTGTCTCTGCCTCACCCTTGTGCCCAGAAGCTCCAGCTCACACTTGGCCTGGGACCAAGAAGAAGTGAATGGAGGGGGACTCCTAGTGTGGATTTGGAGTTTAGAAGCCGTAGTGCTGCCCTTGGAGGCTGATTCAATCATCAGGCCAAAAGCAGGTGAGGAAAAGGGGACCCAGTCCAGGTTAGTACGTGGGGAGAGTAGACTAACACTCAGACCCTTAAGTTTGAGATTTGTTAGGAAAGCTAAAATCAAATCATTTTTGAAGGAACAAAGTAACAAAGTAGTTAGGTGGGTGATGTGTGCAGTAGGTAAAATCTGATTCTTTCACAATTCTGGATCCTTATTTAAGTACTTCATGATTATGTTTCCTTAAATATTTGTGATTAATATTATACCATTTCCAACAATGGTTTCCAGGTGACTAGATAATTAATTACACAATAGTTAAATTTGAAGATAGAGTCCATCAGACACAGTGATGTGATGTTTGTTGGCTACTAATATGGTGACCTTATTCTAGATCTCTTTAAACATCTTTCAAAATTTTAAATGAATCATTAGCAATGTTCTAAGAAACTCATCAATTTTTAAAGTATGATCTACTTTAGAATTATTAATTTGCAACTTTGTTTTATTATCTTATGAAGTAACTCTGAAAATTTTAGATTAACGATCTGGTATTTTTCTAAACATGGAGTATCTGGCAACAGGTTACAGACTAACTAGTATAACTTCCACTGTAATTGTAAGACAACCATAGCCCAGGGAGCTTACTTCACAAGTTCAAGGTCTACAGGGGAACAGCAAAGTTGGGATTCTCCACTGTGGGACAGACTATTTTTCCCTGACTTTGGTCAAGCCAGCTAAAACATTAGGATTTCTTCCTTCGTGAAATGAGTTTTTTCTCAAGTCGTCCACATTTGCCCCATCATTCACCCTACCAGGAGAGGCTTTCGCATGCTGGCCCACATTGATTTTCCTTTTTTATAACATGGGGACAGCGCCGCTCATCAGTTCTTGTCAGTCAGACATTTAACCACATATTGCTCCACTGGTCTGTGAACACAGCTTCCTCATCTTGGAAGGGCTGACATTTGGCAATACCATCCACTGAATACCTACTGCATGGCAAGCACTTGCAAGATATTTTATAGGCATTATGTAATTTGACCCTTATAACTAAATTATGGAGGAAATAATTTGAGCTCCATTTTGTAAATGAAGAGATAGAGACTCATAGAGATAAAGTTACTTCTTAGAGACCACATTGCTAGCCCATGCTGAGATCCATCAATTCCACAGTGGCTTAAGCCATTTGTGTCCTACTTGATTCCTCTTTTCCCCCCTACTTTCTAGACATCTATCCAACTGCTAGTTCTGCTAGATTTTACCTCAAAATAGATCCTGAATCTAAGCATCACGTACCATCTCCTGTGTTATGATCCTAATCCAAGTCACCTACGCTTCTATTTTTTTAATGTGTCTTATATTTTTTTTATTTTTTAGTATTTATTTATTTTTATTATTATGTTGAATTAGCCAGCATATAGTACATCATTGGATTTTGATATAGTGTTCAATGATCCATTAGTTGTGTATAACACTCAGTGCTCATCACCACATGTGCTCTCCATAATATCCATCACCCAGTTACCCCATCCGCCCATCCCTCTCCCTTCTGTAACCCTAAGTTTGATTCCTGAAGTCCAGAGTCACTCATAATCCAGTCAATAAATGGGCAGAAGACATGAACAGACACTTCTCCAAAGAGGACATACAAATGCCTAACAGACACATAAAAAAAAGTTCAACATCACTAGCCATCAGGGAAATACAAATCAAAACCACAATGAGATACCACCTTATACCAGTTAGAATAGCAAAAATTAACAAGACAGGAAACAACAAGTGTTGGAGAGAATGTGGAGAAAGGGGAATCCTCTTACACTGTTGGTGGGGATGCAAGCCACTCTGAAAAACAGTATGGAGGTTCCTCAAGACCTTAAAAATAGAGCTAACCTATGACCTAGCAATTGCACTACTAGATATTTACCCCAAAGATACAGATGTAGTGAAAAGAAGGGGCACATGCACCCCAATGTTCATAACAACAGTGTCCACAATAGCCAAACTGTGGAAGGAGCCAAGATGCCCTTCAACAGATGAATGGATGAAGAAGATGTGGTACATATATATGATGGAATATTACTCAGCCATCAGAAAGAATGAATACCCACCACTTGCACTGACATGGACGGGACTGGAGGGGATTATGCTAAGTGAAATAAGTCAAGCAGAGAAAGACAATTATCATACAGTTTCACTCATATGTGGAACATAAGGAATAGCGCAGAGGACCACAGAGGAAGGGAGGGAAAAGTGAATGGGAAGAAATCAGAGAGGGAGACAAACCATGAGAAACTCACCTACGCTTCTTGATGTAGTCAGAGAATTCATTCTCTACACAATAAACGGAACGATCTTTAAAAAAAAAAAATCTTATTATAAACTCCCAGTGGTTCCCCATTTAGTCTCATACATCATCTCATAGTCTATGATGCCCTGATGACCCAGCCCTTACTTAAATGTTATGTATCACAATAGAAAATAAATCTCCCAATTTCAATGGGCACATTTTATTTAAGGTATGTGTTATGGGTGAATTGTGCCCTTCCCCACCAAATTTTTACATAGAAGTCCTAACATCCTGTACCTCAGAATGTGACTGTATTCAGAGAGAGGTCCTTTAACAAGGAAATTCATGTAAAATGACACTATATCAGTACTCCATAACCCTTCATAATCCTCTATGGCTGGCGTCCTTATAAGAAGAGGAGATTATGGCACAGAGAACACACACAGTAAGATGACTATGTGAGGACACAGGAAGAACCAATAACAGATAGAAAGATAAGAGGAAATTCATTATAGGAATTGGCTCACGTGATTTTAGAAGCTGAGAAGTCCCATGATCTGCCATCTACAAGTTGGAGAACTGGAAAAGCCTGTGGCATAATTCAGTCTAAGTCCAAAGGTCTGAGAATGCGAGGATAAAGGGTAAGGGCAATGGTGTAAGTCCTGGTCTGAGTCTGAAAGCCTGAGAACCATGAGTGCCCATGTCTGAGGACAGGAGAAGACAGATGTCTCAGCTCAAGCAGAGAGAGTAAATTCTCTCTTTCTCCACATTTTTGTTGTATTCAGGCCCTCAACATACTGGATGATACCCACTAGTGATGGTGAGAGCAATCTTCTTTACTCAGTCTACTGATTCAAATGGGAATTTCTTTCTGGGCCACTTTTACAGACACACACCCAAAAATAATCATTTGACTGATTCTCTGGGCATCCCTTAGCCCCGTCAAGTTGACATATAGAATTAACTATCACACAGCCATAGCAAACTAAGATAATCTGAAAAATGCTTACCCAAGAGCATTCACGTCTCCATGGGGACCTGGGTAAGAGGATAGGGAGCAATGATTAGGTGAGGGAGAGAACCTACCCCCTCACTGAAGCATCCATTTGCCTAGCTTCCCTCAAGTATGCACATCCAGCTTCCCTGGCTTCCTTTCTTTCTTGAATTTACTTAACCCATTCCTGGTTTTTTTCTTAATGGAATGATCCCTCTGGCTATTGAACTTGGCAAGGGTATCTTCCTCTTTTAATCCAAGTACCAGTGAGACTTTTCACCTAATCCAATTAGCCTTCTATCACTGTTTTGCTTTTGTTTTCCTTCATAGCACTTTTTACTCTCCAAGGTGATTGATGTATTTATTTGATGAACTATCTCCTCTGACTAGTTTCATAAGAGCAGTGCTGATTCATAAGTAGAAGCTCATTAAATCTTTGTTCAATGAATGAATAGACGGGTTTGGCTCTAACTTCTTTAAAGCTTATTTATCTGTATTCCCATGTCTCAATATAAGAGCTTGTCACAAAGTAAATTCTCAATAAAAGCCACATAAATTAAACAGACTCACTAATAAGCACTGTGGATGCTGCATGAATAAAATTAAGAACATGTTTTATATATATATCTCCTGCTTATAAGTCTCTTCCTTTATGACTTTGAAGTTGGGAAGAAATATGAACAGAAAGGAAAAAATCTGTTCTTAATAAACCAGAATATTGAATTTTTGCCCAGGGTGTCAGAAGATATGTGAGAAAGTGATCTGGAAGGTCACAGAGCCAAACTGAGGTCCTGTCTTAGTCCTTTTCCAGTCACCGACATCATCCAGGAGCATTCCTAGAACAATTTGCCTCTCTCTCTTTAAAATTGGAAATTGATTAATTCCTTATTTCCAGTATAAAAAGGAATCTGAACTCTAGAGAAGGCCATCAATATGTTCAAATATCTTAAAGCACCAGATTGAAGATAAGACCATATGCTGTATCCATATCCCTAGGCCACTTTAACTTCTGTGAGAATCACTCCTTTGCTACTGATTTTAATTCTTTGTTTCAATTCTCCATTCAATTTGAACACAAATGTGATATACTCGAATTTGTGGAATGAAAAAAAAAATGTGACAGAGGCTGGATGGATGGTCACCAATCTTGTGTCCCCTTCTGGGCACATGGCTAGATCACATTTCCTGCCTCTAATCTAGAAAAGATCAGGCCCTACTACTAGTGTTTGACCATAGAATGTGAGTACAGGTGGCATCACTTCCAGATTGAGACAGTCAAGAGTTTCACAAAATCCTCTCTCCTACTTCTTTTTTCCACGGGGATTTTAGAGACCAAGTGTGGATGGTTGCAGTTCCTTAAGATGAACAATATCTGCATTCCAAAATGACTTCGTGGAACAAAAACTATGGCCAACAGGCATTAGACTACTTCACATCAGCAAGAAATTTACTATTATTTTGAGTCACTGACATTTTGGTATTGTTTGTTTTAGCAGCTTTATGGTATGTGTTCTTACTAATATAAATAAAGTGACTTAATCGGATTCCTTGGGTTGATTCTGTTCAGTGTTTAGGATTATGGATATTTTCATTTCAAGATATATTAAGAAGTTTCAATGCAAGTGTGTTCTTATTATGAATAATAGCAGCTTAATGAACCATGGTGTTAAATGTTTTAGACTACAATAAGATTATGTATCTCTCAAATTTTTAATTTAATATTTTAACATTATATTTACATGCATACATCCACATTGATTTAACTTATATTATGAATGGGATCTTGATCATCTTGAAGTCATTTAGAAAACTCATTCCCTGGTTAAAGCAAGGGAGATAATGATTTTAAGATTTTAAAAAGTTAGCAATACAGTGAAGGTGGACAGGAAATGCTGTCCCAGCCTGATAGACCTCCTAAAGGGCTACTGTAGTCCAGGATACATCCATGGCCAACAACATGATGGAAACTCACACCTAGGTCACTCTCTAGTTGATCCTGTACCTCTGTTCCCCCTTAATGAGTTCTATGCTTACCATGAATCAGTTGTTTCTCTTCTCAAACCTGCTTATGGTAGTTGTACTTGCTATTATACTTATATAATGCAATTAAAAATTATATAAAATGATAAAATATCAAAGAATAAAGAAAATTTTTGTTTCAATGAAAACTAGATAAAGGAAAGTTACTGAAAAAACTTCAGTTAAGTTTGGTATTTTCAAGGCAAATGTCAAAGAGAATGTGTGTGTGTGTGTGTGTGTGTGTCTGTGTCTGTGTGTGTCTGTGTGTTGGATGTAAGTGTATCATTTAAATTTCCCTGTATAATAAACCAACAAAAATGTTATACCTTAAAACAACAACCAATTACTTAGGTAATTATTCTGCAAGTCAATAATTTGATTTGGACTAAGTAGCATTTCTCCTGGATCAGGTTGACTGATCTTGGGTGAGCTTGTTCATATGGCTGCAATCAGCTGGTGGGTTGACTAGACAGTTCAGATGACTGGACCCTCTCTCCACATGGTCTTGGTCTTTTATCCTCCATGTGCTAGCCCAAGCTGTTACATGAGCCTGGGTGCCAAAAGCACAAGATAAGCCCTAATGCACAAGTGCCTTTGAAGTCTGTTCACATGTTTGCTGCTTATGATGCCATTGGCCAACACAAATCATACGGTCTAGGCTTATTGTCAGTTTGAGACCATGCATATTGAAAAAATGAGAACAAATTTGGGTTAGAACTACAATTATCCCACCATAAGAGGAATAATCACAGGAGTTCTTCACTTAAATCATTGTACAGATGTTTTTAATTTCTTGTTCCATTTCAAAGAAACCAAAATATCCTGAATGTCATAGATAACTTAGTAATAGTTAATGCAAAAATATATGTATATATATGTGCGTTGTGCAAGTATGTGTGGTATTATATATATTAATATAATACATAATAATAGAAGTAACATAATAGAAGTAACATGATAATCATATACTTAAGATATGTAATACATATAATTATATTAAATAACTTCTATATCATCACACAATTAAAAGATATAATTCAAACTGAGAAAATACATTCACCAAATGTGAAAGGTGGTGGTTTACAGCTTTCACTGTAATACGTAATATGGCCTTACCAAATCAATTTTTTTACATTTTCTATATTTAGTTTTTAAAATTATGATAGTAATTAGTTGTTGAAACAAATGATGTTATACATATATATATAAATCCAACATAAATCTATCCTTTACCACCCTAATATTTATAGACATATTAAACTATTCCTGATTGGTTTTTATTAAAATACAATTACACTATACATATTAGCCAATTATTTTTTCTACTTGACAATATATCATAGCTATTCCTACAAGTCAGTAAATAGAACCACTACTTTTTTCTAAAATTTTTATATATGCGTGCACTTTATATAAATGGCACCATATACATATATTCATTTCATTTTATGTATTGTGATAAAATATTTATAGCATGAAATTTACTATCTCGCCATTTTTAAGTGTACAGTTCAGTACATTAAGTACACTCACATTCTTATACAACCATCATCATCATCCATCTGCTGGACAATTTCCATCTTGTAAAACTAAAACTTTATACTCATCAATTTCTCCCTCCATGCTCGCACTTGCCCTTGGTAACCACCATTCTACTTTCTGCCTCTGTGGTTTTGACTCCTCCAAGTAACTCATATAAGTGAAATCATGAATATTTGTTTTTTGTTTTTTGGGTTTTTCTGTGACTCTCTTATTTCACTTAGCATAAGGTCCTCAAGGTTCCTCATGTTACAACATATGTCAGAATTGCCTTCCTTTTTAAGGCTGAATAATATTCCATTGTATGTATATATTACATTTTCCTTATCCATTCATCTGTTGATGGACACTTTGGTTGCTTCCACATTTTAGCTATTGTGAATAATGCTGCTGTGAACATGGGTGTACAAATATCTCTTTGAGACCCTGCTTTCAATTCTTTAGGGTATCTACCCAGAACTGGAATTGCTAGATTATATAGTAATCTCATTTTTAATTTTTTGAGGAAACAATCATACTTTATTTTGGAATTCAGCAGTTTTATTAAAATATATCTGGTCATTTGTGCGTGTATGATTTTCCCTCATTCTTTTTAGTCTATAGCTTAGAAGCTTTTTTACTGTAAGGACTTTTCCCTGTTTTTTTGTTTAATTATTATTTTCTTCTATCCATCATTTATTACCCTCCAGGATTTCTGATATTCACACATTAATTCTTTTGAATTTGGTTTTCAAACTTGTCTTTTTCTGTATGACTTCTTTTCATGTTTTTGGCTTGCATTTGAGATGATTCACTTGATAAAATGAAGCCTCAACCATCACAATGTTTTCTTTCAAGACATTCTACAACATTTTTAAAAAGTTCAATCACCTTAGCTTTTTAACTTTTTCAAATTATTATTTATTTCGTTCAACAGTTGTATTTTTATGAGTCTGTTGTTAGTCTTTCTAGTTGTTAAGCCTCCTTTTGTCTACTCATTAGGGTGTTCTATTTACCAGTATAGACTAAGTTACACTGCATGGAAAATGCCAGGGTATTTCTCTCTGATTATCTTATGTTTAACATGATCTAGCTAAGGGCTCTGCTTCTCACAGTGATTCAGAAACAAGAGTAACTGAGGCTCCCGTCTTTTAAAGTGTCCCTCCTTTAGGACAAGTCTCCAAGATTTGCCACAGCAGAGTAAAAGAGAAACAGAGAATTATGCAAAGCCAATTCAAATATTTAGCTTCCAAGTTATTGGCGAGATGTGGTCACAGGGCTCCACTGCTCTGCGAAGAGCCAGAGAAGCCCAGACTTCCATGTGCTCAGAGAGGAAGGAGAACCTGATATCAATAAGCACTAACAATGTCCACCTCTGAAACTTCAGGCTAAGGGTGAAGAATCAGGCAGGTTGTCTGTTCTTTGTAGATATACCAAGGGGAAATTTTTTTGTACCTGTTGTCTTCAAGATCTACTTGGTTCGGAAGTAGAGAGGCCCCAGTGCAACTATTCGGAATTTCCTTAGCATCCAGAAGAGATTGGGAATATCCATTTCCAAAGGTCAAGATCCCCCCAGGGACCATCGCTTTCAATCTCTATGACTGAGGATTTCCATGCTGGTCCCCAGACCCAGAGAGGAAGGAGAGCCACTGCTGCTTCTGACCCACAGCTTCCCGGCGTTGCCTGGTTGCCACTCTAAGAGCTATTCAGTATAGAAGTTGAGCTAGAGTGGGACTAGAAGAGAGGACAGGTATCCTCCCAGAGATCTCTGTGAGACATATTTTGTCCAAAATGGCTTTTAAAGTCACTGAACAGCAGATAGGTAGCAGATAAAGATCTTGAAGCAATAAAATACAAATAGGAAATAAGTATCTGAAAAATGAGGTTCGATCACACTAAAAATCAAAGTAATACAAAATTTAAAACAGTAAGATACTACTCTCACCTATTAAGTTAATAAATTTTCAAAATTTACAGTATTTCTTTTAACTATTAGAAACAGTAGAGCATATTTACATATATATTGATATGAAAAGGTATCCAAGGCATTACATGAACAGAGCAAACTGCAAAAATTTGAATCATGACATATTTGTGTATGTTTTAAAAAGGGTTTTCCATTAAAAAAAATAAGATTGCCATATATATATGCAGCTATATTCTTTTTGGGGGGAGAAGAATATTTGAGAAGTTATTAATAGTGATTACCTCTGAAAATAAAGAAAAGTGGTTGTGAAATAGCAAAGGGAGATGTTTCCTTTTTATGTGTACATTTTCTAGTATGCATAATTTTTTTAACCATGTCATGCACTTTTTTAAATAAACTTATTTTTAGAAAAAATAACAGAAAAGATCAAATAAATACGGGGAACAAAAGTCTATTTGCAACCATAGTTACAAAAGTTTTTTTTTTAATTACAAGAAAATACTATGTGTGTGTGTATATATATATATATACATATATATATATACATATATATATACATATATATATATACATATATATATATATCTACAATATATATTTTTACACCTGTAAACTAAAAATCTAAAAAAGAAGGCCTGTATATCATAATAATGTATATCATAATATTTAATGTTGGTAAAAATACAAGAAAATGAGATGCTCTCACTGATGAGAATGCAGGTTTTCCTCTATAGTCTTGAAATGAATTTGGTGATATGTAGCAAGAACATTAAAATTGTTCCTAAGTAGAGGCCCCTGGGTGGCTTAGTCAGTTAAGTGTCTGCCTTTAGCTCAGGTCGTGACCTCGGAGTCCTGGGATCGAGTCCCACATTGGGCTCCATGCTCAGCAGGGAGTCTGCTTCTCCCTCTTCCTTTCACCCTGCTCGAGCTCGAGCTCTTAAATAAATAAATAAAATCTTTAAAAAAAATTGTTCCTGAGTATACAGGTAATGGAAATAGTCACAATTCCATGCAAGATTTTATGCAGAATGAAAGATGTATTACAAAACTAATTATGTATAGTAAAAAAGTCAGATCTGAAAAAAAAGTCTAAACTAGAAGGGTAGTAAAACTATAAATATCTTTAAATAATAAAATAGTATGAAACCATAGCTTTTTCTAAGACTCTTTAATGATGTGGTAAAAAGGTATAGTATTTAATGTTAATTGACAAAAAACATTGTTTTACATACAGTACCAATTTTGATTTAAAAATATATAAAGTATGAGAGAAAATTTATCTTATATTAATAGTAATTGTCTCTGTCTACATGCTTACTCATTTCTGTGTCTTCTGGTGTCTTTTATACTACTTTGTCACATTTCACATTTTCAATGATGAATTTCTTTCTTTTGAATGGGAAAAATACAGTGCTTTAAAAAAAAAACCTAAGATGTTCTTAGTAATGTATATTAAGTACACATATATCAACTAAGGTCAACATTTAACTGTTATTTTCCATATGGTAAAGGACAATTCTGGCAATGTTATCAATTACTCCTCAGCATTTTTCTCACCATTTTTTCAATTATGGTTATAGTTATTTGTGTCTGTAGTAATTCAATAGAAATATTTTTATGACAAAAATGCGAGAATATAACCCATAATGATATTGGTAGAAATGCTTTTAGGACGTTGAATTATGTGACTTTTTCTCTATTTAAAAAAATCTTATTATATGTTGTCGTAGCATTTATAATGAGTCAATTATTATATAGATAAAAGTGATAATACAGATCTTCCTTGATTTATGATGAAGTTATGTCCAGATAAACCCATCATTAAGTTGAAAATAAATCAGTAAAAAAATGCCTTTGCTCTACCTAACCTACTGAACATCTTAGCTTAGCCTAGACTAACTTAAATGTGCTCAGAACACTTCAGTTAGCCTATAGTTGGACAAAATCATCTAATATAATGCCTAACTTATGATAAAGTGTTGACTTTCTCGTGTCGTTTATTGAACACTGTGCTGAAATTTAAGAACAGAGTATTGCATGGACGCGGAATGATTGGTAAGTGTATCTATTGGTGTCCTTGTGATCCTGTGGCCGACAGGAGCTCCGGCTCCTGCCAACACCCAGGATCTCAAAAGAGGATCACACCGCTTATCTCCAGCCCAGGAAAAGATCCGAATTCAAAATATCGAAGTACGATTTCTCCTGAATGTGTATAGCTTTCACCTTCACCGTAAAGCCAGAAAGTACTCAGTTGAACCATAATTAAGTCCAGGACTGTCTGTATTTGAAAAGATAATTGCATTTAGCCTGAAGATAATCTTCATTAGAAATATTCTACCCAAAGAAAATCCAGAATTCTCAACTCTAAAAGAAGTCTTGAATCATCAAATTAGTATCATAAATTATCCGAATGTTATTATTAGATGTTTAATTAGTTAATTAATTCAAGTTTTCAATATTCCACCTGTATTTATTAAGTACCATCTCTGTGGCAGACCTAGTACTAGGGATTGGCTTTTTAAAAATGTATTAATACAAAGTCCATGCCTTTGTGGATCTCGTACCCCAGTAAGGGAGAGGGGCAGATAAAATGACAAATAATTACAAACTAGTATGCTCAAATGCAAATATATCCTTTTTAAAAAAATGTTATTATGTTAGTCACCATACAGTAAAATGCAAATATATCCTAAATAGAGAAGAGAGAGGCAACAAAGAAGTGATGGTGGGGGGGATGAGGAGGAGGTGAGGGGGATGAGGGGGAGCTTGGGGGAGGAAAGAACTGTTAAGGAATTACTTCCAGGGGTTAGAGGTTAGGGTGGGGCTGGAGAGCTTTTTGTTTAAGCTGCAACTGATATCAGGATTTGAGTGGTATTTGTTGGACAGTCTTTAGTTCCAGAAAGAACCATAGATTAAAGATTTTGAAAAACAACAAAATTTTCCCGTCTTTCTTAATTCAACTAATATGTACAGCTAATAGCTTGTTTTGAAAGAGGCAGAAACATGAGTCACCTGGAATAAGACCCACAGAGCGGACATTCCTAGCACCAGCTACTTTGCATCTCATTATCTATTCTGATTTGGGGGGGGGACTCTCCAAATTCTAAGATAAAAGACATTTAAACAGTGCCAACCTCAGAGGACATCAGGAGGAAGCTGTGCCTTGCTTTTTCTAAACTGGAGGCAGCTCTCAAGACCCTTGACTCACCTCAGACAGTGAAGACTTTCTGGCAAAAGCGTTTGCATTAGGACATGGGAGTGAGTGATGTTGGGACCCCTTGGCTTCCCTCCCCTCCGAGACAAGTTATTTTCTTGAACTTATTGCATTTAAAGATGTTCTTTCTTATCATTTGTAGAAAATTTTACAACAGCCAAAGAGAAAATGTCTCAGACTCCACATTCATCAATAGCTTGCTTACATGGAAAGTTGTATTTTATAAAAGGTGACTCATGTGTTTATGTAAGCATATCTAAGTGTTCATACTGTCCGATGTGGCAGCTCATGATAAATCTTTTGAACAAACGTGTTTTCGCATTTCTACACATGTAACACATAGAGTTGCAACTGAACTAATAATTTACATTTTCAGATGTTTCATCTTTCCAAGCTAATTGACTTCCTGAGCTGGGACTCTGCTGAAATCTGCTGAGCCAAATTCTCCCAGTGCCAGAACTACTCCCTAGTAGGGTGAGACCCATTTGGAAGTTGCATTAAAACTTCTTAAGGCTTCCAGGCAATGACTGTTTCAAGAAGGGCTCAGAGCTACATTAGAAAAGTCAATATATCTTGAAACGGGAATATTTTTTAACGTAAAATGAAAGCATGTATTAACTTTTTCAAATGATGAACTGGAAATGCTCCTCTAAAAAAGAGAGAGATTTGTCAGATTTTTCTAGTATAGACTACACATTTGTGTGATTACCAAACTAGACAAGCTAATTGAAAAATAAGCTAAAAAAAAAAAAAAAGAGGGAGTGGATAGTTAAAACTCTTCCTATTTTTTTTTTAGAGATTTTATTTACCTGTTTATTTTAGAGGCAGAGAAGAAGAGAGAGAGAGAGAGAGAGAGGGACTCTATGCTGTGTGCGGAGCCCAAAGTGGGGCTCAATCCCATGACCTAATGATCATGACCTGAGCCAAAATCAAGTCGGACACTTAACCAACTGAGGCACCCGGGTGCCCCAGAACTCTTTCTATTCTAATTTCATTGCTTTAATATTTAAATACCTTCCTCAAGAATAAGCAAGTTCCCCCAAAGTACAGAGTCAATCACTATGGTCCTAAAGGATCCTTGTCAGCCATGGAACGAAAAAAAAAAAAAAAGCAATGTGGGATAGTGGGGATGTGCATATCTTTTAGATGTTTCTGTGTCAAATGTCATTCTTGCTATTTACCAGTTATATGCTTTTTGGGAAATTGTTTAACCTTTCTGAGCCTCAATTTCCATACTGGTAAAATAGAAATCATATTTAGTGAGGTCATATATATAAAGGACTTATGTAGAGTAAATACTAAAAAAGCAGTAGCTAAGGGATTACCTTTTTAAGCACTTAAACTTACAAAAAATCATTACTTCAAATTTAAATCTTTCTAAAAATGCTTTATGCACATTTGTTCCTTCATAAGCAGAAGATACTCAATATAATTTAACATGTTTAAAATAACTTAATAATTTGTTGGATCCTGCTCTTTTCAAGATTGCAAGCCTGGGTTCTTGCGCTAAATAACACTTATGCTAAAATTTAGCTGTGCTTGCTTTATGTTATTTAAAAATGTTATTAGTGGTAACATGGCCTGAAAGAGCTCTTTTTTTATTTTCAAAGCAGACCCAATCTTGCATTGAGAGAATGGGATAGGCACAGGGAAAATCCTAGATATTACATGATGAATTTTAGAAATTCTCTAATTAAAAAAATTTTGGAAGGAAACAGGTCATATGAGAGGAGCTGGAATTTAAACTTTCCAAAGTTTAAATTATACTCCAATCCTCCAATTGAAAGAGAAAATATCACTATCAAATAAATGGTAATCACCCTAATTGAATTACCATTCATATTCCTCCAATAGTGACTCAATATTTTACATTAAAGTGCATATTTAGAAACAGAAGGATCAGCCCTTGTTCCATCTAGCCCTATCAAGTTTTTAACTGTAAAATTATATGTTTCTATATTTTCTATTTAATCATTCCTTGAGACTACATAGGATGATGGACAAAACTTAAAAGAGGGAGTGAGACAATTTTTCTTTTTTTTTTTTTTGCTTTGCTTTTCTAAATATAAAATCCCTATATATCTCTTATGATGAGAATCTGCCCCTATAAACTTATTTCCAAAAGAAGGAATTTTCCTTACATTTTCCAATGATTTAATCAGAGTACATTGGCATATCCACTCCTGGAAAAGACAGGAAAACCTATATGGTTTATTTCAGTGCTGCAGAAATGAAAACTAGGACGTATTTAGAGCATTTTACAATGATTTACTCACTCTGTATGACAAAATTTTCCAACTTTAAGATTAGCTAAAAGTAATTTAATTTCAACATTCTACTGAAATGCAAAGCCAGATTTTTCTTAGTGGCCAAAAGACATGGCCAGCTGGAAATACGGAGCCCAGAGAGGGTGCCTTAATACCCTTAGGCCACTGAGTTTTTGTTTAGAGTTTCCTGCTAACTTCCTCCCTTTTAACAAAGAAGCAGATCTGGGCACCTGGGTGGCTCAGTTGGTTGAGAGTCTGACTCTTTTTTTCGACTCAGGTCATGATCTCCGGGTCCTGGGCTCCAGCCCTATGTAGGGCTCTGTGCTCAGTGGGGAGTCTGTTGAGATTCTCGCTCTCTCACTACCCTTCCCCACCATGCCCTCTCTGTCTCTCTGTCTCTCTCAAATGGATGGATATATCTTAAAAAAACAAAAACAAAAACAAAAACAAAACCAAGGAAGCAGATCAAGATAAGTTAGTGTTGAAACATAAACTAGGCAAAGAACGTTCTAATTGTCTTGAGAAATAGAACTCAATTTTCTCTTTTTCCCCAAGAAGCTACAAAGTCAGTGGATTGAGGCAGTCATAGAAACTGCTAGTAACGTCTAAGATTAACTAACTTGCTTTGCGGCTTTGCTTTGAGACTTAAGTGTTCACTACCAGCCTAGGATTTGGCCCTGAGTCCTCTTTTTTCTTTTTTTTTCCAACTCTCTCTCTCTATATAAATATTATAATATATGTAATTTATATATAGATATTATAAAATTTAGTATTTATATATAATACATAATTATATACTTTTATATATACAAAATATATATTAAATTTATATATATATATATATATACACACTTTTTTTTTTTAGAGTTGAGGAGAGAGAGAAAATCTTAAGCAGGCTCCATGCCTAGTGCAGAGCTCAATGAAGGGCTCAATCTCACAACCCTGAGATCATGACCTGAGCCAAAATCAAGAGCTGATGTTTAACAGACTGAGCCACCCTGGCACCCTGGTCATGAGACCTCTTTAAACATTATCTGTGTAATGGCAAACCTGAGAGCCTCCGTCAGTCAGGGTCCAATCACAAGACAGGAACCACACGGTAATTTGAGTAGGGAAAAATCTAATAGAATTAATAGTTATAACAGGGGATTGAAGCAATGAAGAAATAAAGAGAACATAAGAAATAGCTCATAAGAAATAAAGAGAACAAACTAAAGAATACAGGAAGAGCAGATAGAAGGAACAACAACCATCTGTAGAACTCAAATGGAGGGCCCAAGGAAGAGTCTCCCACCCATACCCCCAGGGCTGAGATCCAGTCCTTGTTGAAGGGCATGGTCATGGCTCACAGGGTGGCAGAGAAGTTTCCGTGGGGCATACCAAACTGCTTTCCAGGGAAGGGGACTTGCTGGAGGTACCATGCTATAAAATCACTCGAGGGGATCACTTGGGAATGCAGTAGGCTCCTGAATGCCGCTGGCTGCTGGTGCATTTCAGGCTGCAGGAGTCACGTGCTGCAGGAACTGCCCCTATTCTAGGCGTCGGGGACTGGCAAATCTATGTGCTGCAAAGACCAGGCACAAGGAAAGGGGTTCACTGACAGGGCTGGGCCTGATGCAGGAGTCCGATGAGAAGGCGCCCTTGAACCAGGGGCAACTCCTTCTTCCTGCAATGTCTGACAAAGATTTGCATTATGCTAGATAGCAAGAGAAAAAGTATTTCTCCATATTTTCACAAAAGAGACAACAGTGGCTGAATTTGGAGTAGATAGGCGGTACATTGATAACTGGCAAAGACCTCAAAGCACCCTCTCATGTTGTGTTGAGAGCCAGGCTACCCTCACGGTGGGTAAAAGAGATCCTGGTGTCGAGGAGACTGTATGTGTATGGCTTGGAGGCATTTTCCAAAGTTGAGGCTCTGAGGGGTGCCTGAGTGGCTCAGTCTGGCTCAGGTCATGATCTCAGGGTCCTGGGATCAAGCCCCACATCAGGTTCCTTGCTCAGCAGGGAGTCTGCTTTTCCCTCTCCCTCTATTCCTCCCCCCTGTTCATTCTCTCTCTCTCTCTCTCTCTGTGTCAAATAAATAAATAAAATCAAAAAAAAAAAAAGGTGAGGCTCTGAGACTCTTTTCTTCTCCCCATGCCATTGAGTTATCATTATGATTTTCCTTGACTTCTTCTCTGCTCTTTTATGTAAATACCAGAACCTCTATCAGGAACAGTGAGTGCCACAGCAAAAACAGCGCCCTGTCTGGGTTTATTCTAATGAGGGGAGAAGACAGTGTATTTTCATGCTCAGATTATGTGTCAGCCATTCTTATAGGTACTTTTCATGTCCTATTTTATTTTAAATTTAAAGAATGTTAGGCATTTCATACCCATTTGATAGAAGGTAATTAATATGGTCAAAATTATTCAGCTATTAACCTTATGTTTCATATTCTATACAAGCTTAAATTTGCAACTTTTGGAAAGTTAAGAATCCTTCGATGCCTCAGTGTTCTCTTTAGCAGAGTGGAATATTAGTAGTGCTCTCAAAAAAGAGACGGATGAAAGGAACGGTCATCCAGAGCCACAAAACTTTAAGGAACCAAGACAGAATTTCAAGGCAGTTTTGTGAAAATTCAAGGCCCATTTTCTTTACGCCATGCCACGCTTCCTTTTAGGCTACAAAATCTTTTTTATTTAATTTTTAAATTTAATTCCAGTTAAAGGCTTGTAAAATTTCCTTTAGACCAATTGCTTGTGAGAAAAAAATTGCATATTACCATGTAGATGGAAGCGTATTCAAATAGGCAAAGGTTCCTGCCCCGTATTTTTTTTTAGATAAAAAGAAAAACATCTAAATTCTAAAGAATGTCAACATTAAAATTCTGACCTGATAAATTACTTAAATTAAAAAAGAATTCTTTGCTCGACAGAATATTCAGTATAGGCTTTTTTTAAGCAACCAAATCTTGTAATGCATTAAAAACACTATCATTAACACAACTTTGATTAGAATAGCCTTTTTCATGGATAATTTTAACTGTTTAGAACACCATTATATGTATGTGCCCATGTGCATGAAATCACTGTATTAACTTGAAGATTATAGGTAATTTGTAAATGCCATTTATAATTAATTATAAAAACATAATAAATTTGACATAGATCTTGATTTATGCCTCGATACAACGATGGAGTTGGACCAAATCAATGGTCTCCAAGCTTGGGTGGGTGGCGGAACCCTTTGTATACCTACCACATGGAGCAGTGAGCAAGGATCAGCAAAGCTACACTGGCTGAAAAGAAGAGTCCCCAAGGGCTGGACTTCTAGGGTTCTATGCTTTGAGAAAGAAGCAGCTCAAGTATGCACTCTATTCAAATCCACCATGAGAACTGTCAGTATCACATTATAACAAAAGCTTGACCTTTATTCAAATGACATTTGCCTAAGATCTGGTGGCCTTGGAGCCTTCGTGTCCCGGAGCTATAAGATTCCCATTGGGCCAGGCCTTTGATGGTGCTCAGATGACTTGTCAAATGACGAGTATCTTAGAAGATGATTTCTTAATATCTTCACATTTAATCCCCATGAAATACTGCAGCATGGATGTTATTATCCTCATTTTACAGATTAGAAAATAAAATCTCAGAAAGGTTGAATAGTTTTTTTCTTTCAATCACCTAGTTAATAAATAATGGGCTCGAATTTGAGCCAAAAGTGTCTAGTACCAGAGCTCTTTTACTGTGTGATGCTCGCTTCTCCCCAAAACACCAACACACTGTTAGTTTTATCATCTCAACACACATGTTGCCACTGCCCCAGTTCCTACCAGTGCCAGACATCGATCCTGGCTGTCTTCATAATCCCGCTCAAGAGAGTGTCCTGAGAAGTACTCTTCCGCTCCTGCTACCACTCATCTAAAAATCCTATCTTTTCTTAAGTTCTGCCTCCTCCACAGAGCTGCCTGGCTACTTTAAACCTCGAGAACCCCTTATCTCTGGATTGCTTTGGTCCTATTAATACAAAACATTTCATTTTTGATTCTAATTATTGTTTTTATTCGTCATTATTCTAGTTTTTTTCCATTCTGTAGTCTTAACATGAATTCCATATTTAACATGAAATATATATTTTTATAGACTTCTTCATCCTCTACAATGAGGCATATAACACATGGAGGGTCAAGAGGAAGTATACTTACTCAGGTGCTCAGTAAACACATGTTGAAAGAATGTTATCTAATTGTCGATAAACATTCTTGGTTATGGAATCATCGAAAGCACAGCACTCAATACAGACATCATTAATTTAGTCATTGGTTCTAACAACAATGACTGAATGTCATCTATGTGCCAGCCATTAAGCATAAAATGCTGCTATGTTTAAATGCATAAATCATAAATAGATTGGAGAACCCCAGGCAGTTTAACAGATGGGGCAAGACACAATGCACTCTTGAACTAAGGTGACAGCCAAACGTGTGAAGACATGGTCATGAGGAATTTCCTAGGCCTAACTGTTGATCAGATATTCAGAGTACAGAGTACAGGGCAGGAAACAGATCAGGATAACGCCCAAGCTTTTAGTCTAGGGCTCCAAACTATACTAATCTGGGGCGATTTACTGGGGAGTACAGAAAGAAGAGCAGGATAACTGGATTATCATTAATTTAATTTAGGAAATATGGAGGATAGGACCCAGAGAATATTCATGAGGCAGGTGGATACACAGAGCAGAAGCTTCCTGGAGAGGAAAGTCCAGAGATAAATATCTGAAGTCATCAATACATAAGAAGTAGTTAAAATTGTGCATGTGGACGAGATTAGGTAGAAAGAGTGTACAGGATGGAAGAGAAGCAAATCTCTTAGGGACCCAAGGGAACACCAATATTTAAGCAACAGGTACCAATTATACCTCAATAAGGCTAGGGGATAGAGGGAGACAGGTGAAGAAAGAATTGCCAGACAAAGTAACTAAGAAGGAATTTTAAAAATAAGCAATATCAGAGGCAAAAGAAAGAAATGTCCCTGGACATTTGTCTTCCTTATTCAACACAAGAGATGTTTAAAATTTTTGTCATTCTTCTCGACAGGGACACTACATTTGTACAACTCTAGGGAGTACCATTTATGTAATATACGTGAATGGACTCTTCAGGAATGGTGCAGCTCTGTGATATGCTCCCCAGGTCCCTTTTCCATTTGGCCTCATGCTTAACACATAGACATTTTTCCGAATTCATAAAAGATATCAAGAATGATCTCCTTGCCCCTAGCTCCCTTTCATTATCACCTCAGAATCTTCATCCACCCTAACCCTAGAGGTCCTCTGGTTCATTTGCATGTCATGGAATCTTGCTTCTCTACTAATGCTCCCTGATGATGTCGTCCAGGCCCACACTCAGCTTGAACAGAAATTCTTATAGAAATGTACGAAAAAAGCGCAATGGCAATGCATCCCTCACAGTCTTTTTTGCAAAGGTGTTTTTGTCAATTCATTTAGGATGTGCCAGGACTGAGGGATAGTTCATCTACTGTAAAAATAAAACATTCAAAAGTATCAAATAGAGAATTTTGTACGTGCTCTAAATGAAAAGATGTTCCCTTAAAGATGCAGCTCTTAATGCACAGTGTAAAATGCTTGTAGCTTTTATTATGTCTTAGATGAAAAACATGTTTTACTGCATACCACAGTAACAGACGTCAACTCACTTTTCAAATTGGGAACAGCTTTTCATTTTGTTCTATTCAACAATTTCTGGGTCCTAATTCAACCCTTCCCTCCCTCCATCCTACCTCCCACTACTATGCATTTGTCTTTGCTCTAGCTAAACCGTGTCACAGACTGCTTTTTCAAATGGCAAGGGCAATGCGTACAAGGTGACAGAAGGAGAATTTTCAAGATAGGAGTCTCCCATGCTCTCTCCCCTTCCGCTCAGCAAGAGTAAAAGAGGGGCCCTGGATGGTGAAATATTCACTACTTCAACGTTGCTGATTGAACCCAATCCACAGGAACCCCAGATGTCCAGAGAGGGGAAATCATGTGGCTGTAGAGCCAAATTTTGATTTCTAGCCTCTTGTGCAAGAAAAAACAATGACCATCTGCCATGCTACTCAAACCCCAAAATGGAGGTATCTGTCACAATTCTCTTCCAAGTGCCATTTCTTTATTTACTGATGATTAGTAAAACAAGTTCATTATTTTAAAAGTTTAAATACAATTATAACTGAAAGCTTAAATACAATTTCAGATGGTAAGTCATTGATATAAAAGGTTTTTTGAGTATTAATAAATTGTAAGTTTTACTCCTTGGAAGAAAAAATTCAGACGTCATTTCATTTTATAATTGAACACAAACTTTGAACCAAGTTCGACTCATATATGTTAGATGTGAAGTTCATGGAGCCTAAACAGGTTCTAGTACAGACTTTTTCATCATACATGTTCTCTGCTGGTGGGAAGAATATGTTTGGTTTTGTTTTAAGAAACGATGCAGCCCAGGGTCTCAACAGAATCCTTGCGATCAGGAGATCTGAGTTTTAATCCTGATCCCCAATCTGGCCAAGTCTGTAAGCTTTCTGTACCAAATTCAAAATGGGGAAGATCTATAACTTGCCTCCATTTGCTCCAAAGAGCTATTACCAGCAGAAGTGAGGTAATCGGTGTGTACGCACATTAACCTCTTCAAACAAAGAATGGTGAAGAAAAGCAAGACAATGAAAATTTTTTGAAACAATATATGATATTTTTCCTTCAGCGTTTTTTAGATAGCCAAGTTTAAAGTCAGTGGTGCCCATTTAAAAAAGGAAAATCACAGAAACATGCAGGGAAATTTGGAATCAATTTATTTAAAGACATGTTCTTTGCAGCTGTTGTTCATTAGGACACTTTTATTGACGTGTCCAGAAATCTTTCCTAGTAGTTTAGGCACGCGGGGGCTTTGAGCCCTATGAAGTATAGCAAATTGCAGATGAATTGGTCCAGAAGTGTAGGTTTGTTTAAAAAAAAATGCTTTGTAAAATAGCATATTCTCAAGGGAGTGATTGGTGGGGGAAGGGAAGTATGTACTGACACTTAAAAGATCCTTGACCTTCTGGAATGCACATTTAAACTTCTGCAACAGTAGCGCAACAGAACTGAAACTCAGTGTTCAAAACCACTTTAATAAAGCCCACTTTCTCCAAGGATCCCAAACAAAATGATCCAGGGATAGTTTATAATAAGGTGATACTTGCTTTAAGAGATCGGTTTCTCTGAGAAGTCTTTGTATTGGAGCATCGCAAATTTTCTGAGTCTTGGGAAGATTAAGTGTGTGCCAAGTGGACTTGGCAAAAGATGGAGAAAGGACAAGAGTACTTCAGTAGATGGAATAGCATTTTCAAAAGGCTGGAGGCTAAGAGCACAAAGCAAGTTTGGAAGAACTGTAAGCATTGCTTATTGATTTGTTCTTTTCTTCTTGATTTCATAAACATATATGGAGCTCCTACAATATGCTGGGTATGATTCTGAGGAATTACTAAGACCCATCTACAGTATCAAGCAATTGGCAGTACAGCGGAGCAGGTGGAGATCAAACAATTTCAATGCAGTGTGTTCAGGTTTAGGCAGAGGTAGTGACGAGTCCTGCAGGAGCTCAGCGGCACGGGGAGAAGAGAGGGTGTGTGTGTTTCGGGGAGATAGTATCGGCAAGGCAAGACATCCCAACAAAATGTAACACCTGAACTGAGTCCTGAAGAGCAAAGAAAAGGAAGCCATATGGGAATTGGGAAGAAAGGGTCTTCCGGGTGAAGGAGTGATGACTGGAGTCCAGTGACTGTGTTAGCTTTGTAGGGCGGTGACTCCCTGGAGGGCGGAGTGGGGACTTCTGTGCGGAAGACCAATGAAGGTTGGCGCACAGCTGCCATATACGGGCTGCTTGGAAGAGGAGACAGTTAGTGAGGCAAAGTAGCCACAGGGCCTGGAGCTTGGCTGTCTCTCCTCTGGGAACCTTCACTGAGCCCCGCAGGGCTGTGTCCACCACTCCCTGGGCTCAGGATGGTAACAACACACCCTTCTGTCTGCTCCTTTGCTTATGCTCTCTGAAGAGAGGGCTGTACCCTAGTCACAGCTGTGCTTCTACAGCCTGGATTCGTCATGGAGAGTGATTAGAAACAGGTGAGGGGAGGTGTCACAGGAGGTATAAAGTGTGCCCTGGAGTCTGAAACCTAACACATAGTAGGTAGTCGGAAATGCCTGCTGCAGTGAATTGGTGAATGAGTCGATAGCCCTGACCTCGCCAGCATTCTCACTTCGTAGTGAGGCTTCAAAAAGCAAAGACTTTAAAGGAAGGCAAAGGCTTGCTGTTATTTAATAGAGCAGAGCCTGCATTTCTGGAAAGTGGAGACAACATCTGCCCTTTTAAATTGGGATTGGGATAATTAGATATAGTATATGAGAATGACCTGGCAGGTATTTAGATCCTGAACACGTTGTTGATTTTATTTATAAATAAATAACGAGAAGGGATGAGAACAACCTTTAATCTGTTTCTTAGATGGGCTCTCCTCAGCTCTCCATCCCCAGTGTTCCTGCTTCCCCACCTACTTGTCCTCCATGACCTGCCCCATGATTCACTGAAAAGATAGGTTATTAGAGTTGAACTCATCTGTCTCCCCACAACTTCTCATCCTCCTGTATCAACGCCCACACTCTCTGTCTCCCTCTGTCACCTTGGAAGAAGGGTGCCTGCTTCTGTCCAAGGGCAACACCCAAGCCTGTACACTGAACCTCGCCTCCACTTGGCAATTGAGATTTCTCTTCTGTAATCACTCTCATTCTCCTGCACCAGCAATTTCTCTTTCTCTACAGCATCATTGCCATCATCTGACAACCATGCTGTAATTTCTCCCCTTCATCTCCATATCCCCATCGTATCTCTGCGCCAGTGCATAACGATTTTACTTGACTGCTTTCTTCACCGTCATTCTCATGTCAATGTGTATCCTTAATCTTCTCTGATTTGTACTCTGTCCCCCCATACCACTGAAGTTGCTTTTGTCAACATCACCTATGGTCTCCATGTTGTCGCATCCAATAGTTCCTTCACGGTTTTGGCCTTACGTGACCTCTCACAAGTGTTCAGGACAAATGACCTCATTTTTGAAACACTTCCCTTCTCTGCTTTAGTGAAACCACTCTTTCCTGGTTTTTCTCCTACCTTTTTCCTTGTTCCACGTCAGTATTTTTTTGCTGGATTGTTCTCCTTTATCAAATCTTTAAATGAAGGAGTGCCCAAAGCTAAGGGACCCATTGTCTTCTCTGTCTGTGCTTTCCTGCTACAAGATTTCTTTCAGTCCGCAGCTTGCAAAACTACTCATTTGCTGATGGTTTCCAAACTTACATCTCCAGCGATGACCTCTCTCAATCGCCTCCCTGACATTTACACATATAGATGTAATGGGTATCTCAAAGTTGACATATTCAATAACAAAAACTTCTTCTCCATTCTCTTAAACTCAGAAAATGGCCCCACCTTATTTGATAGCTTTCACCTTTCTTTTTTTAAGATTTTATTTATTCATTTTAGAGAGAGAGAACATGCAAGAGAGAGCATGCACATGAACGAGGGAAAGGGAAAAGGGGGAGGGAGAGGAAGAGAATGCTACACAGACTCTGTGCTGAGTACTGAGCTCAAAGTGTGGGTCTCCACACAGGGCTCCATCTCACAACCCTCAGATCATGAGTCCGAGATCATGACCCAGGCAGAAACCAAGAGTTGGTCACTCATCCGACTAAGCCACACAGGCTATCCTGCCCCTTTCTTTTACTCATTCTCTGCAACCATTCCACAAGCATGTTTCGGGTGTGTGCACGTTTCTCCATCTATTACCACTATTCTAACCCATGCTCCGTCCAGCTCCTTCCCGGACTGCTACAATGACTGCCTCAGTAGCCTCCCCTTCCGCTCCCACTCCCTCCCATTTTGTACTCCATACAATTCCAAGAGTGATATTTTCAAAACTGAAAGAAGGGTTTTCCGCAAGCCTCAAGTTCTCCAGGAGCTCCTGATAGCACTTAGGATGAATCTCTAACTCTGTTGCAGATATCCTACATGATCTGGCCCCAAACGAACTTCTCCACTTCTTCTAGGACCATTTCCAACCTCGCTTCCCTCCCTAAGCCTCTTTCTTTCCACGAAACACACCAAGCTCTGTGTTTCTGATGGTTTCTCTGCATGGAATGCTTTCTGCCTGATCTCGACATGGTTGCCTTTTAGCCTAAATGTCACTAAGAGGCAGTCTTTCATTTCATCTCACCACCCACTAACTATTCTCTGCATAGCCACCATCACCGTCAGAGTGCTTCTCCATTATTTGTCAGAATGTGTGTCTATTTGACCACTTCACTCCCAACTAGAATATAATCTTTATTAGAGCAGGGTCTTTGTCCCTCTTTTACAAAACATTATCCTCAAGACAGAACGGATCTGAGCACATAGTGGGGGCTTAAAATTAAACAAAGGTAAGCGTTGAATGAATTGATCTCTTTATGGTGCTGAAATGAATCTTTGAGATCGTTCTAGTCCAACACCCTCATTTTACATATGGGGAACTGAGGCCCAGAGAGGAATCATTATTTTCCCAGAATCATTTTAGTGAGCAGTGAGAAATATCTTCCACATTTGCCCCTTAGAACCCTCGTTTGTTTGAAATAATACCAGAGACCTGCATATAAAAATCAATATGCAGGAAACCGTACTTTATATTCTGTGAGGGTACATCAGGTCAGTTCCATAGGCTGGTCTCGGGAATGAACCCTGATGGGACATGTGTCTCCCCACAGGTAATCTCTAAAATCCCAACAAGTCCTACAGAGTAAAGAGCTGGGGTTCTGGAAGCCCTAGGAAACCGTAGCCCTCCAGAAGGTAGTTCCCACATATGTTTGAAGAGAGGACAAATGTTGGATTTTGTTAGAGTGATAGAAAACACATGTGTTTTCTCACTTCATATCCCAGAGAAGTTAGCTGTCAGTCTCAGCTCTCAGCTCCCATTTCTTCCACCCTTAAAAGACCAAATATGTGCCAACATGGCTACATCCCAGACATTTGAGCCATATGAGGCGGGATAATTGGGTAGGGTCGAAGAGAAAGGCCTTGGATGTCATTGGAAGGTGTTTGGCTTTTAAAATTTCTTTTCTCTCAAGTCAATGTTTTGCCATTTCACATTTTAAGCAGAGGAGTGATGTGATCAGATCCAAATTTCAAAAGGATCACGCCGGCTTTACATGTGGGGGATGGATCAGAAGAGGATAAGACCAAGAATGAGGACCTACTCAAAGGTTGTTACGCTACTCTATGCTAGAGATGTTGGGGGCCAGAAAGAGGACACTGGCAGTAAGGATACAGCTAAGTGGATAGATTTGAGGTATAATCATATTAAGGATGTATGGTTAATAGGACTTGATAATTAGGCTCCCTGTGACCAGGTATAGCCATAGGCTGGTTTCTGGCCAGTAAAAGGAAGGCAGAAGTGATAGGAGCAACTCTCAGGTCACCTCCTCCAGAATTCTTACCCTGGGTTCTGTACACACCTTTCTGCTGTCTCTGCTTGGTAGCTGTCTGTGATTGGGGCAATCTTAGAAGCTACATTTACAGGATGGTAGGGTTCCCTTCCGACTTTTACATGAGAAGGAATCATGCCTCTGTCTTCGTTAAGACCCTGTGGTTTTATATATCCTTTTAGCTGTGTAGCATTTATCCAACCACAGGTGTGGCAGAAGGAATGCCTATGCAAATCCTGCAGCCACAGTGGTAAGGATTCCTGCAACAGCTTCAAAGGTGGATGCACAGAGCCTTCAATTTAGGACTCCCCAGGACAAGCCCATGTGATAATTCCATCAAAGGAGGTGGTAGATGGTGTTATAGAAATCATGTTCCTGAGTTTCTGAGGGCTTGGAAATACTTCTATCCTTTGCTCCACTTATATTATTTTAGCCAAAATAAGGAACCCAAGTTTGCCCAAAGAGTGATGTAAAGGAGTATTTCTTACACTCTTGTTTATATTAGGAAAAAAGCGGACCTCAACATAGATGTCTAACAATATACAACTCAGTGATTAAATGCATTTTGTACATTCAAAAACTGCAATATTCATAATCATGATCCAGAAGAATATAAAAGGCCATGGGAAATACCTCGCTGTTTAATATTGAATAATCTAAAAAGAATTTTGATTTCTGTGTATTGATTATGCCAGAAGGAAAAACAGCAAGTACATGCTTGGGATTGGCAAAAATCAATTATTTTAAACAGATAACAATTCTCACGTTTAACTCGTTGCTAAGGCTTTCACTCAACTACTCCAAATTACTGAGGTTTTTACTTTATAGACAATGGAGTTTTTCGGTGAAAATCGGTTGCAGTTATTCGTTCAGTAACCATATTGAAAATCTAGAGCCACTCTGGGCAGCGCAGTAGCCTTTAGCCACATGTGGCTGTTCACACTCAAAACTAACTGACGTTAAGGAAAATGAAAAGTTTGGTTCACCAGCTGCACTAGTCACAGTTAAGGGCTTATTAACCACACGTGACCAGTGGCTACCATTCCATCAGCACCAACACTGGCATTTCCATCACCACTGAGGTTCTAATGGACATCCCCGATCGGGAGTTTACCACGCCCTGTACTATGTGCTGGGGGCTCAGCAAAGAATATGGCACAGCTCTGTCCTTCAGGCTCTGTCAGCTCAGTAAGAGAGACAGATACGCAAAGAAAATCAGAGTGCCCTGTCTTACTTAGGTGTCTTCTGTCCCATCCTGCCAGACACCATCCTGATAGCTACAGCCGGAGGGGCTCACAGTCAAAGCCTCCTGCCTCTAGGAATCAATGTCATGGTTTAATCACTAAATCGTGTTCAGAAATAAATTGTAATTGACCAAGATGCTCAGGGAATGGTTTGCATTGTGGAAAATTAATTTAGTTTCTTCACTCATTCAGTAAATGTATATTAAATGCCGGCTATGTACCATATATGTTACAAGTAATAGAGTCAGAATAGAGTGAAATGATCTCTGTCCTCATGGAGACCATATTCTTGGGGGCTGGGGCAGACAAAAGAAATATAGACACATAAAATACTTGGACTATCAGACAGTGGTAAGAGCTATAGAGAAGAATAGAGTGGAGCAGGTGGGGGGCTGGGGGATGGAAGGAATGACAGGTGGTGAGGTAGGAGTCAGGGAATGTAGAGAAAGGGGGTGATATCTTAAATAGGATTTCATAGAAAGCCTCACTGATAGCGTGATAATTACACAGAGACCTGAAAGAGGCAATTCTTATTGGATCTTCTGTTTGACAAAAAAAGTCCTTTAGAAGTCTGTGTGTTATAAGAGACTTGGTATTTTTAATATAATACTAATCTACAATCTCTACTAATTTATCAGAGTCTTAATGCAGGCCATTATTCCTCTCGAGTCCTCAGTCTCTCCATTTTCACGTGAAGTGTTTGGGCTAGACGGTGTCTGAGAACACTTCTGGTTTTATAATTTCTGACTTAAGCACATCAAGAAGGGGAAGAAAATTATATGTGCTACCTGTTAGGTTCATACATTCAATCAACCAACATTAACCAAAAGCCCAGTGCATGCCAGGCTTGTTGGACAAAGGAAAGATGACAAGGTGAAGATGATTCTATCTTCAAGAAGCTTGCAGTGGAAGGAGGATTTGAAATAGGCAAGACTTCTTCTGTGACTAGGAGGCTTTGCCTGCACTTCTCTGCTGCTGGCTGAGAAGTGAGGGCTCCCTGCCCTCTACACCTCCCAGCTACATTGCACACTCATCCTGGAGAGGCCCAGAGCCCAAGACCATCAATCACATGTGGCTGTCCAAAGAGGGCCGGGCATCACAGCATCCCCAGGGCCCGGCCTCTCCCTTCAGGAGAAATGTGCCCTAGATGGGGGAGCTGTCTCCATGGATGATGATGATGATGGATGGCCCAAGGAAAGCATTTTTCATCTCCAAGAAATACACGTGTGCATTCTCGCTCCGGGGCCAGGTTCTGACTGGGATCCTGCTGTTCTCCGTTTTCTTAGCTGTTGTCACCTTTTTCCATTTACTGACAAATGGACCCATTTTGCAGCCTGAGTGACTCATGACTTTGAGGAAGTCTAGATTAACTCATTGTGGCATAGGAGGCAAATGAAGACCATTATTTCCAACTTGCCATCTTAAACCTCCATCTTCATCTCAGCACACCCTTGCTGAAAAACCTCTAATGGTTCTGTCTTGTCCGTGGGATGTTATCCAAGGTCCATTTCCATCTGGCTCAGACGATTCCAACCTTCTCTCCCACTACTAAACTATGCAGGCAGAACTCTCACTCAAACATGCTGTGGATTTTCCCACATCCACACCATATCCGCATGATTGATTCCTACCAACCCCTTGCCCAACTTCGTGGCTCCTGCAAAGCTGTCCCTGATTGCCCCGGGCCACTGAAATCTCTTGTTCTTTGCATGGTCATTTAGCACAAAGCTTGGGGTGCTGAGTGCTTTTGTTCACAGATGAAAGGCTGAAGTTCCCTGCCACTTCTGGCCAGAGGCACCTCGTCCTATCCACCCCCCTCTGCAACAGCACCAGGCCGAGTGCCCAGCACATGGAAGTTGTTGTACAAAATCGAGTTAGCTGATTGATTCTTTCAGTGGCCCTCTCTAATGTGCTGTGATTCCATCAGCAAGTGGGCAGGCAACCAAGTTTCATAGCTTGAGCCTTGATCAGCTTAAGACGAGGTTTAGGTTTTACCAGCCCCAGAAACGCAGGCACACAAACAGTTATGTCTGGACCCCTAGGCCAATGTTGACCAATGAGTCAGTGAGCTGGGCATTTCTGATTCAGAGAGAGCAACGTTCTGAACCGAAATAATTCAAATTACTGGCGTAGTCACCGATTCAAATTTGCCTGCGTAGATCTGCATTAAATAATAGATGGCTCTCTCTCTTCTCTGGGACACTGCAAGCTTTATAAAATAATTGTGGTTACAACTACACAATGAAAGGGTTTTGAAGTAAAAGAATCTTCGATGCAAACTCTAGGGTCAGTCAGAATCACCTGCATGGCTTGTTCCAGCACATGGGTTGCGTGTTGCCCCCACAGTTCCTGACACAGTAGGTTTGAGAGGGGTCCTGAGGATCTGCATTTAGGATGAGTCCCCAGTGGTGACTCAGATGTCACTGGCCACGCTCTTGAGTCCTCGGCCCTATCTTAACACTTTTTCTCTTTTTGTTTACTTGTTTCAAGACTTTGTCTACATGTCATCTTTTTATATAGATATTATCCTCTCATATATAAAATTTTTGCATGTCAATGATTCTTCTCAATTATAAAGGCCCTATCCCCTGTCCACGATATACACTTACAGGTTAACACAACTCGAAGATAAAATTTCACCAAATAAAATGAACTTTTGGAATTTGGAATGAAACACGACCCTAAAAACCATGGTAAGAATGACTTCACCCTTGCACAGGAATGGAAGATTATTAAGCAAACATTCCCCCCAAAGTGATTCCATCAGGAAATTAATTTGGCTAATTAATTTGATTCATTCAATTGATTCGGGGTTCAATTTTTGTCTGTTTTGACCAATTCTCGATCTCCAGCTCCTGAAACAGAGGTTGGCACTAGAAGTAGCTGGCAGTCATTAAATATTTATGGAATGAATGAATAAATTTAACAAATAAACATCTCCTTCATATACTCTGGATAATTTACAGGTTTCTAGAAAGGGCATAAGTGCAGGCGGTTGGGGGACGTTTTTGCAGCACTTAAATATTTTGCCTAAAAATGAGCCATTTATGAAAGAATCATCATGAACAAGCTATAATTGGTTTTCAGGCGCTGCAAGGGATTTCTACGTGTATGTACAAGAATGCGTGTACACGGAGAAACACCCCCAACTTTCTCCTTTGAGTAGTTGTGCAAAGCACACTGCATCCACTGGTACACATCAGTTCAGAATCCAAAATTAAATGCAACATGAGAAGCATTGTAAGGGACCCTGCTTCCTACTGTGTGTTACATGAAATACTAAAGCCGTGTCTTTAATGTCTTTCCAATTAAAACAAATAGGCTAAGCAATATTGTTGGCTTATCTCAGTGCCCTTTCACCAAAACAAAATCGAGTTCTCTATGCACGTGGTTTTTAACATTTCATCAATAAACTGGAATGATTTGAGGGTCTGGCTGTCTTAATAAGGGGATTGTGAAAACACAGGGCAATAAATTAGATTCGAGAAATTTTCTAAAATGAGGGAAAATTACATTATAAAAGTGACATTAACATTCCAGAGTCCTGAAACCTCAAGACTGCAGAGCCCCTGAGCCAAGTGGGGATCAATGACGGATGTAACACTCAGATACGTTCTTGGGACGTGGAAGGAACAATCTGTCAGGGATAGTGGCTTCATCCCGAAGCTGCAGGAGACCTTTCCCTTCTCCATCACTGGGCAGCTGCTTGGACTAACACCTTTGACAGATTCTGGAAGCGTTTCACCCCCTGCCATCCCCTGGCAAAGAGCAGCTGAACACTGGCCGAGTATTTGCCCAAACATCCTTGTTAATGACCCAGCTGTGAAACTGTTCGCAGGGCAGCCTCTCCGGCATGATCATTTCAATATTTCATTCTTCTTGCTTAATTTCAGGCAGTGCTTCCTCCACACATAAATATATCAAGCTCTATACAAACCAGAACTTTTATCTGCATTGAGGGGTTTAGAGGGTTCGTTTCTCTTCCTCCATGGGTCAAGAAAAATCATTGTTTCCCCTTTTGATTTCAAGGTTTGATTTATGCCGGTTTAACTTTCAAGCTTCTGTTTCAGTTGTGCAGACTCTCAGGTTTGTGTGCGTTTGCTTGGATTTACTGACCCAAGTTTAATTCTTGATTTATAATCTGTAGGCTTCAGACAAAGAATGAATTTTGATTTAGGGTAACGCATTCTATATGGCTTATATTTTCCACTCAGAGTCAACTATTAGTTGGTTTTAGCACAACTGAATTATGGCTCTTCCTAGAGGCCCTGTTTGATGAAATTAAGATGGAATGACAACCAAATATTCCCCATATAAAGACATGAAATAAAGTTTCTTCTCCATAAGGCTGGCTGACATGAGGTGGGGCCTCCAGAGAAGAGCACCCAGGCTTCCCCCTAGGCCAGCTGATTGTCAGTGGGTACTAGAGACCTCTAGCCCTTCTCTCAAGATCATAGATTTGTTTCTTCATTCACTCAATATTTTCAAAAATATCCCCAAAGGTGTTTCACACTATGTCACATCACAGGATAAACATAGTCTCATCCTCAAGCTTCCAGATCTTTCAATGCAGTGATGAATACCCAATGTTCTGAATCATTAAAAGAAACAAGTAAAAACAAAAAGGCATCACATATTAGTCTTAACGTACATGTAATTTAGTGTGTTCTTCTATTTGGGTCTTTGGAACCTATGCCCTAAAAGTAGGGCAGCTCTCAGTGACCAATTAATGAAAGTGATCTGTTCTCCAGTCACACTGGGGTGACAGGCAATGGTTTTCAAAATGATAAAACAAATGCATCAGCTGGGTGAAGGGTACATTGGACCTCTCTGTATTATCTCTTGCAACTGCATGCAAACCTATACTTATTTCAAAATAAAAAAAAGTTTAAATAAAAAATGCACTTCTTAAAAAAATGAACTTCTTTAAAATCAACTGTCCATTGAGTAAAAATGAACGTAAAGCCAATAGTGTCCTGATGGGAGGTGGCTTCCTAGTTATCAGGAACGGGATAAGTGGGACCATCATGGACCTCTATCTCCTCACCCTTAAAGCAAATACAGTGAGTGAACCTCAGAATGATATCGTCCAACTTGAATATGTCCTGGTGGATTAGAAAAAATTTTTAATTATGAGGTTTGAGAAACCATGAAAGGCATTTTACAAATCCTATCTCATCCTCATAAAAGATATGAGACAGTAAAGATCTTGATGAATTAATAGTGGCAATAAGAGTTGGCAAAGGTGTGTACCTCCCAGGCGAGTGGGAGGCAGGGAGGGTGGTGACAGCTAGGAGGGAGGGAGGTTGAGAGGAGAAAAAGAACAAAGGAAGATCTGCCAAGATTGATCAGGTGTTCCAACAGCCTTTAGGGGTTATATTTTTTTACCATAATAATAATAACAATAATAATAACTAATAAGGAAATGTTCATTCTAACCAAATATCCTTCTTTTTCTCACTTTTCACCACCACCCTCACTTGACCCTGCCTGGTCCTCAGCAGTTCCCTCCCATTGGCAACAGTACCCAAGAAGAAATACTTAAAAACGAATATTATTCATTAGGATTCACGAACTCATTTGTTGACACTCTCTCATGCACAGAGGCACAGATTTTAGACAAAATGTTCATTTACAAGGCTCCAAAAGTCACTGTAGAGAATTGAGATCAAGCATTGAAAGCAACAAGCATGTTTCTGTCATTTAATGGCTTGAAAACGCTTTCCTCATACCTCCTTCTGCTTTCTGGTAGAGCAGACTTGAGTTTCTCAACCTTGGCAATACCAACATACTATTTGTGTTGTGTGCTGCGGGGTGCCTTGTGGGATGTGTAGCCGCATCCCTGGCCTCTCCCCACTAGGGAGTAGCAACCTTCCAGGCATGACCATCAAAATGTCCCTAGACATAACCAATGTCCCTGGGGGGCAGAACCACCCCCAGTGGAGAACTCCCGTGGTAGAAGAAACACTTGAGGTCCAAGTGTGCTGTGGAACCCTGGCTCTCTGGAATCCTGGCTTCTGTCTCGGGTGCATGACAAAGCTTACTGAAAGCATTGAAGATCAGAAGGAGAATTTCCTTCTGGCAGAACTGAGGAATTGATGTCAGCTAGGAGACGACTGACTTGCTGCACTGGTGGAGGAAAGCAGGAACAACAAACCAATCGTTCAGTAGCATGGAAACTCTTGCTTCTGGGTCCCCGGATACATACATACTCTTAAAATACAGGGGCACCTGGGTGGCTCAGTCAGTGAAGGTTCTGTCTTTGGCTCAGGTCATGGTCTCAGGGTCCTGGGATAAAGCCCTGCATTGGGCTTTCTGCTCAGCAAGGAGTCTGCTTTTCTCCTTCCCTCTGCCCCTCCCCACTACTCATGCTCTCTCTCTCTCTCTCTCTGCTCTCTCTCTCCCAAATAAATAAATACAATCTTTTAAAAAATACAATGAAATATTACATTTACAAATGTATCTAGCCTTGAAACATCACCTTTGCTATACTACATGTTCTTTTAAGACAATAATATTCTTTATTGGCTACACACAATGAGCATAATTAATATGCAGTTAGGGTGCATTAATACTAGTATTGAGGTTATTATTATTTTATTTTTCCTCTAAAAAAGCAGTTATCTCAGTATCACCTAAAATGAATATTAGACATCACGCATGCCCAATCCACTTAAAGCTACTGGAGACAAAAAGTACATAATAAGTACTTTTTAAATGTATATTAGTTTGCTTTTCTCTCCTGCATCTCCTCGCTCTGAGACTCCAGGCAGACAGTCCCAGCTCTGGGCCCAGGAAGAGTGTCAATATCACACCCCCTAGGTATCATGCCCCCCACGTGTGGACACAGGAAGCCACAGCCCTCTACCTTAACCCAGCTGCCCACCGGAAGAGAAGCAGGGGAAGGGAGGGAGGGTCAGAAAGCAGAGGATTTATGTGGATCGTTTACTAGAGACACTGGATTTCTAAAGAGACAGTTTCAGTTTTGGCAATGGACTGAATTACCAGACGGGAGCATGTAAAAGGAGTCAAATTATTGAGGAATAATAAAATAACAAAGATACACTCTCTTTACAAATTCAATTACAATTACGAATGTATTTCTGCTTATGATCATTAAGACACTATCTCCTTCTGTATATATTTTAAAATGGCTTATCCAGGTACCTGGGACAAGTAAGGCTTACAGTGGACCCCCAGGAATCCTTAGATACAGTGGTTTCTATATTATTTATGTTATTACACTATTCAACGACTTGATTTAGTTTAATGTTTATTTTTATGCTGAACTCATATTTACTGCAAGTGATGCTAGTTTTCCATTTACAGAAGAGATATATATTTTCCTTTAAAGTAGATTGGGGGCGCCTGGGTGGCACAGCGGTTAAGCGTCTGCCTTCGGCTCAGGGCGTGATCCCGGCGTTGTGGGATCGAGCCCCACATCAGGCTCCTCCGCTGTGAGCCTGCTTCTTCCTCTCCCACTCCCCCTGCTTGTGTTCCCTCTCTCGCATCTGTCTGTCTCTCTGTCAAATAAATAAATAAAATCTTTAAAAAAATAAAAATAAAAAAATAAAAAAAGTAGATTGAAGCGTTTTAAGAAATGAGCCGATTTTAAAACATTAAACAAATAATGGTACAGGTGGAAAGCAGACACTCTAGAAATTATGATGTTGGTATCAGAGCGTCTACAGTTAGAGAAGCAACACTCTAAAAAAACGCAACAAAGTCCTTCTCCACATGAGCGGCCTGAGGACTGAACAAACATTTTATAATACTTTCTATCACCAGAAGCATCACCACGAGGCTGGGCACAATAAAAGAAGCCTGGTTGGTTAAGAAAATAGTGAACAGAAGGGAGGGAACTCACTTCTTGAGCCCTTACTAGGTGCTGGGGGCTCTGTATTTATTGCTCTGATTTAATATTAACAGCTGCTCCCTGATTTAAATAAATAAGCCAGAAGTCCAAGAGTTAAGAAACATACCCAAGTTAAATAGAAGCGCTGAAACTTGAACTTGAATCTGCCCTATTCCCTAAGAACTGAGACAGGACTAATCAGAGTCTGGAGTTAGTCACAGAGATTCATTTTATAAAGCTGTCCAAAGGGTAGTAATTGGGTCAGAGGTTTGTCTCCTTTGAGATTTCCCTAACAGCAGCTGGATAGTGCTGCCCCAGGGGCTGGGGAGGAGGAGGAGATTCCTTGAGCCAGTGAAAAAACGGGAGGGCTCAGAGACCTAGGCCCCTGAGTGCCAGCCAGGGATCACTGACTCCATCAGCAGGCACTGTCACGGCGAGACGTAAAGGCAGGTGACTCGACTGTTGCAAAGATTCAGCAACAGCATCTTCCAGTTTATACTTCATCGACATCGTTCAATTCCAATTTCTTGCCATAATCCACGGATACATCCCAGATCCGAGTCTGGTTAGGTTGCTGGTTCCGTGAGCAAATACTTCCCTCTAGTGGCACTTGTTAGTCATTGCATGTACCTGTTCTTCGGACTCACCACCGACCAACCCTAAGGAGACCGCAGGGACCCCAAAAATTCTCCCCCACCCGCCCACCCCAGTTGCTCTTCTGTGCGAGTTGGGCAAATTCCTTAACTCTCAGACTTTTGGTTTACTCATTTAAACACAAAGATGCTGTAAAGACTAAATCAGAACAATAAAAACAAGCCAGAGAATGTACGCCTTATGATTTTAACCCTTTAACATTAATTTATACTTGCATGTTATCTTTCTTGGTAAATGCTTTGTACGCTCTTTAAAAGAATGTATATTTCACTATTGTTGATGCACTGTCCTATGGATAGCAATAAAAACAAGATGTTTGATAGCGTTCAACAGGTCATCTGGAACCCTTCGCTTTTCTGTCTACTTGTTCCATTGACAAGTGTAACCTCCAACACTTCCCAGCCCTGTGCGAGGTCATTTGTTCAGCTTACAGAAACTTGGTATCCCTTCCTTGCCCAGCCTCATGGAATTTGCCCCTGTGCGTGCATGGCTTAGTATTTAGCAAAAGACCAAAGAGAACCCCTAAGCAGATTTCTGGGTCTCTTTCTTTGCTGCCTCCTTTCCTGTTCTCTGCCTTCAGACTCCCACCACCTCGGCCTCCCAGACTTCAGGACTCTGTCTCTTAGTCTTAGGACACTCCTGGGCTCTGCGTGGGCTCTCCCTCCCTGCTGCTACCCAGAAAGTGCCTCCCCTCAGAGAAGAACTCTCCAGCTGGGCTGATCTGAATGATTGCCCTTTTCCCAGTGGTTCCAGCACTGTTCTGCCAGTTGGCTAATGTGTGAAGGCACTGGGTTCATAGTTAGTCCAGTTGTCTGATTGCTTGCAGTGGGAGCAAGTCTGGAAATCAGAGCCTGAAGCTGAGTCCCCAGCTGCCTGATATTAATATCATTGTACCAGATTTACTTAGGTTATTATGTATCTGGAATCTATTTTTCTAACTTTTTAATTCCAACTTATTCTGTCCTTTTATTTTAGTTCAAAAAAACAGCACAGAGTTGAAATTTCAAAAATACAGGTCAAAAGTCATTTCCTTTTAACGAAAGTGAGCAAGGTCCATTTATACCTGGGGCAATTAGTTTTGTAATCAGATTTATCTACCATCTTGCTTTGTGTTATTTGTTTCTGGTTTGTTTGGAAGGAGGTTTTTCCTCTCTGCTTTTGCCATCCTTTGTATTGATTGAATTTCTCTTTTATTTTCTCTTTTTACTCATTATATTTTCTCTTCTCCCCATCAATTTGCTAGTTATATTTTTGTAGCTATTTTTAGATCATTTAATTTGCATACTTAATAGTCTTACTGAGTTAATTAATTGGTTTGCCCTCCTCCTGAGCAAAACCAGTGTACTAATTCTTTCTTTAGATGGGTCTAATATTTTGATTTAAGGCATTCATTTTCTAGATGTTCTATTTTTTAATTATTTTTCAACTTTGATGTAATACTCTTTTATTCCTTGTTCATATTTTCTAGTATCTCTTTCATTTCCTAAAACATAGGCTACATACTTATTTTACATTGTATGCATGATATCCCAATATAGTTTCAAAATCCTCCTATCTGAAATTCTGACTTGAAAGATTTCTGAAAACGTAATTTTCTTTTTAGCAAGAGGGTGGACAACAGTCATTCACAAACAAAATCCAAACTGCATTTGCCATGAGACTATTTAAAGCTTCTGTTTTACCATTTCGTGCCCTTTGCTCTGAACTGTTTGATTATGTAGTGTTGCCACGAATCTACCATGATTGGATTCTATCATATTTCTAAGTATCCAAAAAATTCTGAATTCTGGACCCTATCTACTTCCAAAGGTTTTTATTAAACAATTGTAGTCCAATCGGACTTTTGTGGAAACAATTCTACTATCTGTTGCTGGTATTGGCTCTTGGTCCTAAAACATTCTTTTGACTGTGAGTTCACATTCTTTGCAACTTCAGCTTTGAGAATTCTTCAAATTTGTGTTGAAATTCTGATCTTCTAGAGAGAATTTGTTTCTTTCAGTTCCCTGGAAGCACTATCAGTGAAGGACTACTTTGATTTAATTTCTCTGCTTGTAAGAGACGGTTTAGGATTACAATTCCTTAAGTTAAGCAAATTCTCCCCCTGAATGCAAACACTTAAATAGGTATGTTTTCTTGTTGTCTCTTTCTGTGGGGGAGGTTTATTTTTGCTCAGTGATCCCCAATTGATCCTTGAATTGACTTTGGATCTATCACTGGTCCCCTGAGCCTCGAAATGGAAGGTGATGGACAGCAATGGTTGGCAGATTCCCCTGAAGTAAAAGCTAAGATTAGCATTCCCCCCTCTCACTCTTTTTTAGGGGTTTTAAGGAATCCTTTCTTTCCTGTAAAATCAACGATGGGCTTAAAAGAAGAAAGTTTTTATTTTTAGAATATTTAATAAAGTTTTAAAGATATTTTTCTTGGAAGAGTTTTTGTTGTTGTTTATTTAGTACATGATATAACAAGAAAAAAAGCTCCCATGGCTCTTTTTTTCTCCTTCTGCTCTACCAGTCTTAAGGCTCGGCTTTCACTCCCACACTTGTAAGATGGCTGCTGTGCTGCTAAGAATATTATCACCCCTGCAGGTAGAAAGACACGGAAAGAAAAATGGGAAGGAAAAAGCATATACTATGTGATCTCTTTGTTTTCAGCGGGAAAATAATCACCTTTACTGGGAGACTTCTGCCGACCGTTGATTAGCCAGAATGGAGCCACATGACCCCCTTGCTGCAGGAAAACTGCGAAATGAGCTGGACACATTGCATTATGAATGATGGGATCTGTTATTAAGGAAAAATGAAAGAATAGGTATGCAGTAGGAGCCTAGAAGTATCTTCCACAGCCTGGAATCATCAGAACAACAGCAAATAAAGACATGCATTTTTTTCTCACTCTGGGCCATACACAATGACAAACTAGATATGATATAAAAGATATGGAAAGACCAGAGCTTCTCAACCTCAGCACTACTGACATTTTCAGCCAGATGGTTCTTTCTCATGGGGGCTGGTTCTGTGCCTTGCAGACTGTTTAGTAGCATCCCTAGTCTCTACCCTTAGACACCAGTGGTGCCCCAGAAACAGCAGACCAACCAATATGTCTCCAGACATTGCCAAATAGCCCCTTGAGGGGAACATCATCTCCAACTGAGAACTACTGATATTGATGTCGATACCGATGTAGGTGAAGATACCGATGTAGGTGAATATAGAAATGTTTACATGCAAATGCGTATACGAGTACATGCACACGCAGACACACGCACACAGAGAAAGATACGTACAGATGTGTGCGTACATAGGGAAATTTATTTATTGCTCATCCCTAACATGGAGATGGTAGGTTTTTGGGGTTCCAGCTTGATGTGGGTCTCTTATTTAATTTGCATTGAGACTAGAAGACGAAGGTACTATTTTTATTGTCCATATACATAGATGGGTAAACTGAAGCTCTCAGAGATTAAGTAACTCAATGCCTTTACAGTTGGTCAGCCGCAGGACTGGGACATGGACAATCTCCAAGAGTAATTAATATTGCTTTGATTTTATGTAATCTTAACAACCTTAGCGCTTGCTATTCCCTTCACAATCATTATCTCTGAGTCTAGGATCTTCTGCTGCAGGCACTTGTTCTATGATAGTCTGTCTCTTGCCCTTTCCATTGCTACACCTTCTGGTTGGCTTCTCCTCCTCGCAAGGATCTCCTTGTGCAAAGATCTCCATTTCCCCAGGCTCAGCTCAAATAACATCAAATCTATGTAGAGAATATTGACACTTCACATTGCAAGGTGGACTTCCTCCGACTACAAATTGCATAATTCTAAAATTCCATTATCCCTTAAGCAGGTAATCCTGGCTGAGCAGATATCCTGCTACATGGCCCAGATCCTCTCCTCAGGGACAGGTTACTTTGGTCTCAGGAACTGGAAATAACAGGATTTTTTAAATAACTTATGATCATAACTCTGACCGGGAATGGTCCTTGGCTGGAGGGAGTTCCCTTATCCAAGGTTATGTTCCTCTCAGGGGGCGGCCCATGGACAATGACCAGCCAATACAGTCCCCATGCCTCAATTTGGAACATTCTAAAATGTGATCCCAGCTTCTGTTGCATTGGCTGAGGCTCCAGTTGTAACAATTTGAATAACTGGTCACCTTCTCTTTCTGCCCAGTTCTGCGTATCTCACTTCTTTGTAGAGGTACCTCCCGAAAGTAATCAGCAATAAACCTGCTTCATCCAACTTTTTGTCTCCAAGTGGTTTCTGGGTAATCAGTCAAGCTCGGTGGGGTCAGAGGTGGATCTAAGAAGTGAACCAAAGAGAAATGGGTGGGGCACTGATGGTTTTGCTATAAACTGTTAGTGAGCATATCAGTATAACATTTTAAAAATCGTGTGGCACTTTCCAGTAGGGAATATTCTCTTCTGCTAAGCAAAAGGTCTTATCTAACACCCATGAATTCCCTGGAAGTTTGCAGAAATTCCTCCTCATTCTATAGTGAGAATGTTAAAGACTATATCACATAAGCCAGTGTCCAGAACCAGGGCCATTTTTCTCCTCCTGTCTCTTCCTTCTAGGCCTTTTTGTGGGGTTAGAGGACCTGGCCCCCTTCTGCAGTCTTCCTCGGTAAAGGATTGCCCCAACTGAACAGCAGAGGGCAGCAAAGCCCACATTCTGATCCCAGAGACACAGATTTCCCAAGGTCTCAGGGCACTTAATTTCAGAGAACTTTGTCGCTGAAGACTGAAATCAATTAAGTTACCAGTCTGGGGTGAAGATTTGAAATAATTAGCAAGACGAGATCTATAAATATTGAAAAAAATGAATCCTGGGATAAACCCCAAAGCACAAGGAAAGATCAAACCCAAGGTGCATTTCAGCTCTGCTCCTACAGAGCCTTAGTTCCTAAAATGTTGGAGCCAACAAGTTAAATGTGGACACTTGAGGCAACGCTGTCACCTTCCTGTCAGTCACCTTCCCATGCAGTTTATTTTTACGCCTCTTCCACTAAATGGCCAAAGGTCACTAGGAAGCAAGTAGGACAGATCGCAGTCCTGACTTCAACTAACCTGCAAGGCCTCCATCGACAGTTGGTATCCACAGTCTAAAACTCACTAACTTAGGTACCATGCACTGCATGTGTAATAATCTTAAAAGAGAAATTAGAAGCACACGTCTTGCCTTACTGCCCAGTGGGGATCCACGATGTCTGCATTCTTTTTGCAAGGTGCCTAGCAGATTAATCCCAGAAAACAAAAGTATGGTCTCAGAATATGTGCTAGAACAGACACAATCAAGAAGCAATAGCATATGAAACTCTTTCTGTTCCAAGGAAAACAAATAAGCAAATAAGGAGAATCATAAGCATCGAAGCTAAAAATCTTAAGATCCTCTTATCCAAACTCTCTAATTTTGCAAATGAGGTAACAGAGTCTCAATGAATCAGAGTGAATCACTCACAAAGAGAATCAGAAACCAGCAGTGGCAGGATATATTCCTGTAGGAAGTAAGTTTGGTTAATTTATCTTCATAAATCATAATTCGTTAATGCCCTTGGTTTGCTTTCATTGTTTTACTATTACAAGCAATTTGGTCTGTGTATCATGATGCGTATTTGCTGGCATTCGTGTGGCAGTTTCTCCAGAGCAATTACCTAGAAAAGAATAGGTGGATTGCAGAGTGCACACATTCGCAAGTTTTCTAGATAATGCCATCCTTTTTCCCAGTGTGGTAAAAACAATTTGCATTCCAACAAGCACTGGGTTGCTATTCCCATGCTCCACATCTTTGCCGACACTTGGAATCATGTAACTTCATAATTTGTGTCAATCCGGTTGGTGTTTTATCAGTTTTATTATGGTTTTAATTTGGGCTTCCCTCATTACTAAAGAGACTGTAATTGTAATTTAAAAACTAAAAGTGTTTCCTTCTCTGTGAAATACCTATTCTGGCCCTTTCCCCATTCTTCTGTTTTTAGTCTTATTGATTTATAGTAGTTCATTATATATTGTGGATATTTCTCCTATGACTGCTACATGCATTGCAAATGTTTCCTGGCATATTTTGCCATGAGTTGTCCATTTAATTATGATGCCTTTTGAAAAATGGAAAACTCTTAATTTATGGTAATAAAACTTAATAATATTTTCTTATATTGTTTGTGATTCTTGTGTCTTATTTAAGAAATTCTTCTCCATCCTGATGGGATATTCTTTCTTTGGGCGGCAGTGGGGGGGGGGCAAAGGGAGCGGGAGAGAATCTTAAGCACACCATGCCTAGCGTGGACCCCAACTTGGGTCTCAATCTCACAACCCTGAGATCATGACCTGAGCCTAAATCAGGACTCGAAAATTTAACCGACTGAGCCACACAGGCACCCCCTAAAGGGATATTCTTTACATTGACTTCAGGATTTTAATCTCGCTTTTCACACTTAAGACCTAATCCCATCTAGACTTGACTTTTTGGTATGGTGTCAGTAGAGTTCCATTTAAATTTTTTCCGTATTGATACCCAATTATTTCAAAACCAATAAATGAACCCCTTCCCCAGAAATCTTCCAGCTACCTATGTTATGTATGAAGTTTCTACATATGTCATTTTCTTTGTTTTCATTCAGTCCCATTGTTTGATTTGTCTATCCTTTGTTTTGTTTTGATTTTTTTAATATTTTATTTATTTATTTGACAGAGAGAGACAGCCAGTGAGAGAGGGAACACAAGCAGGGGGAGTCAGAGAGGAAGAAGCAGGCTCCCAGTGGAGAAGCCTGATGTGGGGCTCGATCCCAAACACAGGGATCACGCCCTGAGCCGAAGGCAGAGGCTTAAGGACTGCGCCACCCAGGCGCCCCTGATTTGTCTATCCTTTGAACCAATACCATTGATCTGCTGATCCTGATATCAGTGACAGCCACTACAGCCTTTTAAAAATTAATGATATCTGATAGGTTAAGTTCTTCCATCTTATCCTTCTTTAGAATCTTTTACCTACTCTTGGCCCTTTGCTCTTTCATTTAAAGTTTAGAATTTCCTTGTCAAAACCTCCTGGGATTTTGATTAGATTTGCATTGAAACTATTGATCAATTTGGGGAGAGTTTATATTTTTATATCATATTAAATCTTCCTATTCAAGAACATGGCATGTCTCCCAACTTACTTAGGATTTTAACAATTGTCTTTTAAAAATGTTTTCTTATTTTTCCATACATGCCTTAGACAGATTCAGTTAGGTTTAGTCCTGGGTACCTTATATTTTCATATTTCTATTACAAATGGTATGTTTTTTAGGAAATCACATTTTTACAACTGATGTATAAAATACAATTGGCTTGTTTATTAATATTATACTATGTAACATTATTAATTTTAATTTTAACAATTTTCTTTTTTTAACGTTTTATGTATTTGAAAGAGAGAGAGAGCGTGTGCGCACGAGTAGCGGGGAGGGGCAGAGGGAAGGACAAACTGATTCTCTGTTGAGCAGGCAGCCCCACCTGGGGGTTGATCCCAGGACCCTGAGATCATGACCTAAGCCAAAGGTAGATGCTTAACCAACTAAGTCACTCAGGTGCCTTTAATTTTAACAATTTTCTTATAATTATGTTTGGGTTCTCTGTGGAACCAACTATGTTGTTTAGAAATAATGATAGTTAAATTTCTTGTTTCAAATCTCATATTTTTCTTATATTACATTACTTATATTATGCTTTTTTTTCTTATATTAGTTTGTTGGCTAAGATGACCAGCAAATGGTTAACAGAAGAGTTGACATTTAGCATCCTTGTCTTTCCCTGTGTCTTTGGGGGAAATGCTCTTAAATTTTATTATTGAGCATGATAGTTTCTGTAACATTTATCAGGTTAAAAAAAAAGACCTGTTTCTAATTTGTTAAGATTCATTAATAATAATGGAATGTTTTGGGGAGCCTAGATGGCTCAGTCAATTGGGCATCTGACTCTTGCTTTGGCTTAGGTCATGATCTCATGGGTCGTAAGATCGAGCCCTGTGCTGGGCTCCATGCTAAGAAGGGAGTCAGCTTGCAGATTCTCTCCCTCTGCCCCTCGCCCTACTCTCTCCCTCTCTAAAATAAAATAAATAATCTTTCAAAGAATAATAATAATAGAATGTTCAATGTCTTTGAATATTCTTTTAACATTTATGGAAATGATTCCATAGGTTTCTCTTGTCAGTCTCGTGTTACGGTATGGTAGGCACAAAGCTATCCACGTCCTAATCCTTGGAACCTATGACTCTGCTAGCCTACCTGACAAAAGATACTCTACAGAAATGATTAAGACCAAAGATCTTGAAATGGGGAGGTAGATGATCCTGGATTATACAGGGGGGCCCAACCTAATCAGATGATCCTTAAAAATGAGGGAGAAGGGCAAGAGTGGGTCAGAGAGATGTTGTGTCAGAAGGACTCAACCCACCATTACTGGCCTGGGATTTGGAGAAAGGAAAACATATACCAATGTATCAACCTCCAGAAGCCAGAAACAGTTTATAGCCAGCAAGAAAACTGAGACATAAGACAATCACAGGGTACTGGATTCTGCCAGCAACCCCAGTGAGCAAGGAAACGAATTATCCCCTAGAGCCTCCAGGACAGAATGCTGCCGGGGGAGATCTGCTTCAGAATTTTGACTTTCAGAACTGTAAAACAATGAACTCATATTATTTTAATCTACTAAATTTGTGGTAACTTATTACAATTGGCAATAGAAAGCAAATCACATTGATAGATTTTTTATATTGAACCAAATTTATATATCCTGCTTGGAGTTTCGACTTACATAAGCACTGGTTAGTATTCAGCTAAAGACTCCAGAGAACCTCTTCTGGATGTTATCTCTACACCTTCCTTTTCTCCAGTACTTTTTTCCCAAAACTCTGTTCTTTTGTCTCCTTCGCTCAGTGAGAACACATATCTCGTTTGTGATCCTCTCCTATACTATCACCCAGAAGGTGTAATCCTCTGAAGAATTCTATTCCTTGGGACACCTGGGTGGCTCAGCCTGTTAAGAGTCTGCCTTCGGCTCAGGCCATGATCTCAGGGTCCTAGGATCGAGTCCTGTATCGGGCTCCTAGCCCAGCAGGGAATCTGCTTCTCCCTCTGCCTGTTGCTCCCTCTCTCTCTCAATCAAATAAATAAAGAGAACCTTTAAAAGAAAAAGGATGCTATTCCTGCACTGCCTGTTTCTCCATATCTCAACGTAAGGATATTTTCAAAGTTCTTGTTGTTTACGGCTGAAAGGTAAAATATTCCGTTATGGAATTATTGCATTGCATATGTTCCCTTTCTATGTATATATATTTGCTTAGAATTATTCACAGATGACAGGCTGGTGTATTTCTGCTTAATTATCTTTGAATGGGGCATTTACCACCCAGGCTGTTACTGCCCCCAAAATAGCACAGGACTCATATTCTTGATTTGCTTCCTACTTACACAATGTCACTAGAGTCTCCTCCCTTCAAAACATTAAGTGAAAAGTTGGATGTTGAGTAAAAAGTTTATTTAAGTGGTGATTACTGGTGCTTGGGGAGTAGTCAATCATGGAACTGTGTCTCTGAGTTTCTCTGTAAATGCAGGAACACCTTCATTGTTTTTAAGCATATACCTTATCTTTCAAGGATGGGGAGCCCCTGGAGCTTGGGTTTTATCACACAGCTGTGAGTCAATTGCCCACTCTGGTAAGAAACTGAGTAGCAATGAATCATCTCCTGTTTCTATTTGGTTGATAGATGTGTCATTTTTCTGAACTGGGTCTACTGATGAAAAATTAGCAATGTCCAAATATCACCTGTCTTGTTTGGAAGCTGGACCAGAGAAGACAATGGTCAAGTGTGGTCATGTAGTTTCTCTTCCTACCCTACCAGCTCTGCTAATTTATAGACGCAATGAACTAATAATAATAATAAAAAAAAATGTTTTTCCTGTTCTTTATGTGGCCTATTTATGCTCCAGTCTTATTACCTCCAAACTTGGAGATAGTAGTGGAGAATTTCAGAAATCCTTATCCTTGTGTCCACACTAATTTCAACTTTGATGTAAGGAGTATTGGTCTTTGTTGACATCAGGTCAGCCTCAATACGATAAAAAGAAAATTGCATATGACAGAAAAATATCAGAGATGATAGAGATTAGGGGACTGTTCTTAGTTGTAGCACAGTTGAGATTTTCTGTCATTTCAGTGTGATGGATAAGAGAGCTTTTTGTAAATGTACAGTTACTTTTACTACATTTGCCAGACTAACAGCAAAGCCTTCCAAAATTCTCAAAAAAAAAAAAAAGAGAGAGAGAGAAAATTCTATTTCTCCTCCCATCAGTACAGGAAGTGAGGACAGGGGACACTTCTTTTCCCTCTCAAGTCTTTGGTTCCGGGTTCCTCCTCGGAGGTAACTTGTCTTTTTCTGTAATTGAGCCAACATGATTACCCACCAGCAGCCCTTTCAAGTTTATCACTGTTATAACATTGGTGTTTCCAAAGAGACTGTAATGGAAGGAAAATGGTTTTTAGGGGCGCCTGGGTGGCTCAGTCTTTAAGCGTCTGCCTTTGGCTCAGGGAGTGATCCCAGGGTCCTGGGATCTAGCCCCACATCGGGCTCCTCCACTGGGAGCCTGCTTCTTCTTCTCCCACTCCCCCTGCTTGTGTTCCCTCTCTCGTTGGCTGTCTCTATCTCTGTCAGATAAATAAATAAAATCTTTAAAAAAAAAAAAAAGAAAATGGTTTTTAAACAGACTCAAGACATTTAATTGCGATTCATCGTGCACATTAAAATGCAAATGCTTGTGAAGTTTACCGTACAAAAGCACCCTTCTAGGTAATGCGATATTGAGCAGGGCCCACAGCAGTGTTCTCAGGGAGCGCAGTTAATTCCCCTGGAATGTGCTTTTCACCAAGATAGAAAATATTTCTGATTAGGTATGGAGGGTTCAAATGAAATCAGAGCGGCCTGGTTTTGCGTGGTCAATCACAAATACATTCCTGTAATTGATTCATTATGGAAAGTCAAAACTAAGAGGGGAATTTCTCTGAGTGATCTGAAAATTCATTCCCTTCCTGTTAGCATGAATAGATTGTTAAAATATTCTCCTTCTACCTATAATTGCATTCAGTCCAAAAATTAAAATCAACATTTTTAAACCTAATCTTTAAAAAACAAGGTAATTTAGAAATAGATGTGCATACTTCACCTTAGTTCAAATCTGAAGCAAATCTCGAACACAGGACAACAATGTTTGGTGTCACTGATCAGCTACTTTGGAGCCTTCCAGCTCTTTCTCTCCATTCTCCCTACGCTCAGGAAATGCATCCTGAGAAAGGAGTCAGGGAAAGGGAAGTGCTAAATCTTGCTTCTGAGACTATGATGTAAAGTGTATCTGAAGGCTCTTATTGGCTTGGATGATTCCTGAGAAACAGGGCATCTGAGAGAAGAGTTTAGTTATACTATCTGTATCTTCTGAATTTTATGGTTCAAATTCAAGTTGGACTTTTTTTTAAGGACCTTACATTTTAAGAACCATATTACATATCGCAACTGAGGACTCCTTTTGGACAGGAAATATACATCTCACACAGCTTTATATCTTCAGTGCCCAGGACCGGATTGGGGGCATTGTAGAGGCTTCTTTTTCTGTCTATGGAACTCACCATTTGATTTCTGGCTATCCTGTCCTCCCTAAATTTCACTGTATATATACAAAGATAAGCACTAAGGAGCGCACGGCCCATTATTTGTTAAAAAAAAGAAAAAAAAAGTCAAGGTTAAGGAAATGTGCTACTATGAGAGTAAATTTTTCTAAGTCAGTGCATACCAAACAAAGATAGTCTGCCGTAGAGGCAGGTTGAGAAGACAGACAATATCCTCTTAATGGAATTAATTTAGCTCTCAAATAGAATCAATAGGTCACACATCCTTATTGCTAAAAAGGGTCTCAAAAGCCATTTACCTCATGAGGATTATTAACTTATCAATGAGATGTTAATCTGTGGCAGGCATTTTGCAAGAACCAGAGAAACAGTAGTGAATCAGAAAGGTTCCCTGACCTCAGTCATCAGGGCAGTGCTATGAAAGTATCAATGCATTGATTTGATCTGTGTGATATGGACCCTGATCGCCAATGATGTGACCCATACTCCATCAACAACTCACTATGAATTTTTGGACTTGTCTCACAATTCCTTCAAAACTTACTCATTTGCAGAGGAAAAATTAAAGGGGGGTTACAGAGGTGTCTTGAACTTAAGGTGAAATACTAGGCATTGGAGTTTGCTCTCTCTCCCTGATACCACTTAAATAAGAAGGAAAAGAGCAAAGAGGAATAAACCACTAGTGATAAAGGGAAGGGAGCGGAGGATAGAAGTCCCATTGATAAATAGTTGTAGAACTTCGATAAGAAAATTGTAGATAGGAGTGGGTTGACAGATAAAATGGATGGAGATTGTAACAGCATAGAATATGGATGAGGGAGCCACCATGAAAGTCACAGCTGGTCTACCCAAAGGACCTCAGAGAACTACTGAGTTCAGAGTTGGCCATATGTGGGAGGGAGGAGTAACAAGTTGAATAGAAGGAACAGTTAGAGATCATTCTATGGGACAACTGCACAAACTGTTACAGGGCCTTCTCCTGCCCTTCCCCAGCACACAGAAAGCAGGAAGCCAGTATCTGCCATCAGGAAATCCATCAGGTGGAAATTTCTAAAGAAATTAAGTGAAATGCTTTGGAAAATTTAAGTCTTCTACTGTAACCGTGGGGACTCTAGACTAAAACTTTCTTCTCTGTGGTATTAGGGTGAAATGGCGACACAAGCCCAGCCCCTTCCCACTCAAGAGTTAAGCCTGATTGTTAACTGGGTTCCTGCCCTGAGATCCTAGCTAGACTACAACCCAAGCAAATGCCTAGCCAACAAACAGGCTGACTTCAGTGATGCTTGAAAAAACCATCCCAGAGAAACAAAATAAACATGACAGCAGATTTCTTGTTGGAAATAATGCAAGCTAGAACACAGTTGAGCAACATCATTAAAATTCTGAGGAGACGACCCAAGAAGTCTTTACCCTGGGGAAAATATCTTTCAAAAACGGAAACAACATAAAGACTTTGCAAACACACAAAAACTGACAGAATTAGTCACCAGCATATAGTTACTACAGAAAACCTTAAAGAAAATCTTTCAAGTGGAAGGAAAATGATATTAAATGGAAATACGGTTCTGTACAAAGGAGTGAAAAGCACCCGAAATGGTAAAAAAATGGCTACACATAAATACTATTTTTCTTATTATTTCAGTCTATGTAAGAGATAACAGACCACTGAAAGCAAAACTAATAATTGTATTTCTGAATTTTTAACCTATGCATAAGTGAAATGTATGATGGCAGTAACACAAAGATCATTGGGGAAGAAATGCAAGTATGCTGCTGGAAGGTTCTCACAGCATCAGCAAGGTGGTATAATATCACTTGAAGGTAGTTGTAAGTTAAAGGTGTATATAATATACCCTAAAACAACCACTGATGTAACAACAAAGAGTTATAGCTAATAATACCCAGCAAAGAAGTTAGAATAAAATCGTAAGACATGCTCAATCCAAAAAAGGCAGAAAGAGGGGCGCCTCATGGCTCAATCGGTGAAGTGTCAGCCTTCGGCTCAGGCTATGATCCTGAGGTCAAGTCCGGCATGGGGCTTCCTGCTCTGCGGGGAGCCTAATTTTCCCTCTCCTTCTCCCTACCACTCCCCTGTTTGTGCTCTCTCTCTCTCTGTCAAATAAATAAATAGAATCTGGGGCGCCTGGGTGGCACAGCGGTTAAGCGTCTGCCTTCGGCTCAGGGCGAGATCCCAGCATTATGGGATCGAGCCCCACGTCAGGCTCCTCTGCTATGAGCCTGCTTCTTCCTCTCCCACTCCCCCTGCTTGTGTTCCCTCTCTCGCTGGCTGTCTCTCTGTCAAATAAATAAATAAAATCTTTTTAAAAATAAATAAATAAATAGAATCTTTAAAAATAAATAAATAAAAATAAAAATAAAATAAAAACAAAGAACAGGTAGGGTAAAAGAAAATTTTCAATGACTACATTCTCGAAGCAGGATGAAAATGACCATGAGGAAGGTGTCAATGATGGAGCTGGTGGGCAACAACCTCAAAGGGCAGGGGGCTCAGACAACACACAGGACTAACTGCTTAGAAGTAGTACTAAGGCTCTAAGAACGATGTCAACCCTATTTCTGGGACACTTGGGCCAAAATGCAATCTAGTGTGGCAGAGGTCAGGAGACCTCTTAATGTGTCTTAGTTGGGGTACAGGATTGGACCTCTACGTTCAGGGAATAAGAAGCTCCTAATATTCCTAAACTAACAACAACAAATTCAAAAATGTTTTTGACAAGTTCCAGGAAACAGTTCTCCAGCTATGAAGCCATGAGGCCTTGAGCAGGGGTCATGGCGGAGGGACCAGAGGGAATGAGTCCATCAGAAGGACATTGTTGGGGCCGCCTGGCTGTGGCCCGGTACCCCACTGCAATCCCGGATATCACAGGCTTACAGCACTGTGTGTGGTGAGATGGACTCTTGGCCCCCAATACCAGCCTCCACCTGCGGTCCAATTGGGGTATAATGCTTCACAGGGGGACTGCTTTCTTTTTGATCCTACCTGAAGGACCTTTGAAATCAAAAGTAGGATGGCAGACCGGGACGGGACTTTAGAGATCTAGTATAACTTCCTCATTTAATAAAGGGAATTGGAGGGGCAACCGGGGGGTTCGTTGGTCAAGTGTCCAGCTCTTGATTTCGGCCCAGGTCATGATCCCAGAGTCGTGAGATTGAGCCTGGCATTGGGCTCCATGCTGAGTGTGGAGCCTGCTTGGGATTCTTTCTGTCCCTCTCTCTCTGCCCCTCGCACGCTGCCACTCACACTCTCTCTCTCTCTCAAAAATATATTTTTTTGGAGGCAAAAAGGAGTAGGAGCCTTGCTAAATGCACCTGCAGGTGGATATTGGACCAGAACAATTATACCCTGACCTCTGGGCTAATGCTATGCCTACTGTCTCTGAATTTAAAAACCACATGACCACGAACTTGGGACTATGAACTTCATCCAAGGAGCCTCCCAAGAGGGTCCCTGCCCCATGCAGATGCCTCCCTTTCATTCCCTTCCAGCTTGACATGCTTCTCGAAGTTACCTAGGATCACCGTGGGTTCCGCTGTGGCATGTCCCCAAATTTTAACTGCACCAGACATAGTTCTCATTATGGCTGAAGCAAAAAGACATTTCCTGTTATTGGTCTCCCTAACCTTTTAGGGATCTAAACTGATGAATGTCACTGGCTGTGGGAGGTGACTGACAGGCAGAGGCTGCCAGAGACTTGTCACGGGATGAATGACAGCTGAGGGTCCGTAATCTTTTCCCACTAAAACAGGGAGACAGAAAGAATAAAAAAAAAGTTGCCGGGAGCATATCAGATTACCTGTGATTCAGAACATGAAGGGCAGGTCTTGGAAGAGAAGATAGACGGAGTCAGGTGGAAAGGTGCGGCACTGACTTTAAGGCCCACCCAAAGCTGGCACCCACAGCAGAGGGGATGAGATGGGAAGGCCCGCACTTTCCCTTGAGGAGTTCAGTGTCCAAGCAAAGTGACAACAGCATCGGTCCAGATCTCGGGCATGGCACTGGTTTGTCCTACAATTTCCTTTAGCTTCGGGACTATCTTTCACAAAAAATGACTTAGAACTTTAAGGAATGCGGAGGCTTTAATCTGTCATATCATCGTCTGTGTGCGATCTTAGTGCCAGGTTAAGGAGTGTGAATGAATGAGACAAACATACACATACGGTCTCTGCCCCCACAGAGTTTACTTAGGTAAGTGTGGTGTGTGTGTGTGTGTGTGTGTGCACAAGTGCGTGTGTGTGTGTGTACACATATTTATACACATCATGTGTGCTTAGTACACATAGCAAAGTGAGCTTACCAAGTGCACAGTTTTCATTCAACTGGTGTACCGGGAGACTATTCCAAAGATTTCCCTCAAGGCAACATCATCCAGCATAATGGAATTAGCAAAAGCTTTGAAATTCAAGCACTAGCCCAGCCATCCCCTATTCCCTTCCCTCATGAAATTATTTGACTTTTCAGATTTCCCCCACTCCATCCAACTTCCCATTTGTCACCTTGTGGCAGGGACCACCCGGTGAAGGCACTGGATCTACCTCGCACAAGGACATCCCGCGCTTTAGTCATGGAGCAGGGATGGTTCTGGGGCCCTCAAGGTGTCCATGAAACCAAGGCAATGAGAGAGGAGGTGTGGGAGACGCTGGTATGGGCACGCCACAATGCCTTGTAAATAAGGAAAATACCATTGCCTCCTGGGACCTACACTGTGAAGCCAACACAAAATGGGTCATGGCAGAGTCATGCAGAGCCACCTTAAGGATGTGGCCACCAAAGGCACCCACATTTCATCAGAAGGGCCTGGGAAGCCCCCAGAGCATAAGAAAGAAGACGACACTGAGGAACCACCTTTAGCAGAAGTGACTCTCTTGCATTTCCTGATAATTTAGCCAAGTTTCCATGTTTTAAGTTCACTTATCTGATCTCCTCCCAACTCTGCCACCTAAATAACTCACCTGTGACCACTCCTCCCACCCCCTCTGCCACCCCCTCTCCCTGCCTCCACTCTCATCTCCCTTCCAATCGTTCTCTACATGCAGCCAGAAAGAGCTTTCTAAAGCATAAATTTTACATTGCTTTCCCCATAGAAACCCTGCAGCGGTCTCCTATCATGTTCACTGTAAAATTCAACGACGCTAATGTGTTTTAGAAGGCTTCACAGGCTGACTCTTGCCAAGCTTGGCAGTGTCATTTCAGACCGGCTCTCCCCTCCCAAGATAATCTCCTGCCACCCTGCACAGACGCCGGCTGTCCTAGGGCACCCCCTCCTCCCTCTCTCCCCTGGCAGCCACCCCTGCCCCCATGTTCCTCAGTTCTCCATGTGGGATCCGCTTTCCCAGTCCCTAAGCCCTGGGCTGATGCGCCTGTGTGTGGTCTCAGGCGCCAGAAACTACCCTCACCTCCGTGTTTATTACATTAGATTGAGTTGCTTACTTCACCCATTGTCAGCTGGACTGTAAAACGCAGAAATTATGGCTTCACTCCCTGTGCTCCGGGTTCTATATCTGAAAACTAGAAAGGACTATAGCAATGACCTCATAGGGTTGTTATGGGAATCAAGAGAGCAAATATGTATAAAGCATTTAGAACAGTTTCTGACAGAGTAAACACTATTAGAGTGCTTACTTATACTATATATATGCAGTAACATATATAAACTACAGAATGATATCACATGTTGTGATGGATATTATTGATATTCTTGATATTATTATTACTATTTCTGCTATTATTATGATACCTCTTTCTGCTGTAATTTTAGAATACAACATAGTGCATGTCAAATAGGAATTTCTCAATTATATGTTAAATAGGAGAATTAGTTGCATACATACCAATCAACCATCTAATTTTTATTTGATTTCCTATGTCACTTGACTACTGGAAAATTTTAACCTGGCCAGCACCCCCCCAAAAAAAAAATCTACATTCTTCTACAACTGGCAACCATGTTTTCCAAGATGACACTAAATGGTCATTTTGGTTTTATACATCAGTCTCTTATAAGCTTGATTAGGGTGAGTCAGCCTTCCCAAGCCAGATCAATTCTAGGATACTGAATTTGAGGTGCTGAGAACCTAATCATGTATGCTGGGGAAACTACTTATGTTAACACCACTTTTTAAGGTTTTGTCTGGGTGGCCAAATGGACCAAAGAGGATTTTCTGCCCTCTAGAGTCACCCTTTCCTCAAATGTCCCATTGGAAGGACTTACTCTGCAGTTATCTCCACTGCTGTCTGGCTTTCCTGTAGAAAAAGGATTTGAAAATGCAGAAAAACATGAAACAGGTAAGAGCTTTACTTCTAAGCTACTCCTTCACCCAGATGGGTTGGAAGGCACAGGCTCAGAGTGTGGGCAGTGGCAGGTGCAGGTCACGTGGCAGGACTGGAGGCAGGCAGCGAGGAGTGAAGCTGAGGATATGGCCACTGGCCCAAGCAAGGGTGAGTCTCAAGTCTGAAACGAACGGCTGTGGACATGGGGCAGTGGTAATGGCCAACCTTTCACCAAACCTGTCTCATCATCTTGTGAAGTGTTTAGGCCACTAAGAGGGAAGGATCCTACTGTTAAAAGAAGTAAAGGATGCATCGGGAGCTTACTTAATATTCCAACAAGAGGCAGAGCAAACCCAGGCAGTTTGATTCCAAGGTCTGTGCCCCTTACCTGTGGTCTCTTGGCTTTCCTCTCTATAACCTGGGCCCAGAACCTCTGCAGAAAATGGATGTGGCAAGCACGTGGTTAACGGTTAACTAAAGTACTGGTCTAGCGCCTTTGTCCTTGGAGGCCTTAGAACCTACAAGGGCCAGGCCTCCGCCAGGGCCACCTGTGTCTCCACTCGTGGCCATGCCCGCTGAAATAGAGCCACTACATGCTTTGGTGCTAAGCTGCCCTTGAAACAATGAAGAACTCAGAGTATAGGAGGAAGCACGAGGCAAGCATTATTACCGGATCGAGAAATGGACAACCATCACCATCCATATACTGCAAACTCAGAATTAGGCTGCTTGCTGCGCCGGCCACAGACCTCACCTCTGACGTATCTTCCGGTAAATCTGTCTAATTAAGGAAACCCAACAAGAAGCAAAGCCTCATAGGCTTCCTCTGGCCCTGGCACATTCTCGAGATGTCCTTACTTCACTGGACACAAACAGCACACATGTTCTTGTGTGAGTTCTGTGGACAGTTCTGAGTGTGGGAAAGTCTACATCCCAGAGCAGAACCGGGTCGCACCCACTCAGTAAGGCAGGTTGGCCCCGCCTCAGAGAGGAACAGGGAGGTGGAGTTGGGGCACGATGCCAGCCCTCTGCAGTGTCCCCACCTCTGCCCACTCCCTGCCCTGGAGTGGCTGCAACTCAGGCACAACTCACCTCCGCCCACGAAAGCTGCTTTGCAGTTTCCAGAAGAGAACATTCTCGTGTTGTGGGCAGGAGAGAAGAGGTCCCTTCCATTTTCGTAAGAACTTTGTGACGTTTTATGCTTCAGAGATAAGGATCACTTCATTGTGACTTTCAGCAATAGAATTTAATGTTTGGAGAATAAATGTTGCAGTCCTTGGCAAATAGGATAAGCTCCTTCTGCCTGATGGGTTAAAAAAAAAGTTCCTTCTAACATATTTTCTTCCTTTTGGATACTTTGAATAAAATAAAGCAAAACAAACAAATAAACAAAACAGGCCAGGACCCAGACCGATAGCAGTCAATCCTCAGATTTGCACAAAACATCACCATCTCCTTTCATATCACTTTCCTCACTGAAACAATCCTCAAGCAGGCGAATACAGAATTGGTCAGATGAATGCTGCACGTGCAAATCTTAATGAAAATGGTTAATATCGGTTGCCTATCTGACCTGTGTTGGCCCATAAATGAGAAGTCTCATCTCACCCTTATAATCATGTGGGAGAGGAAAAAAAAACCTGTTCCCTTCTTTTTGTAGACGAGAAGATGGAGGCTCAGAGAAGTGACTTGACTTTTTCAAGGTCATGCAGTTGGTCAAAACAGATCCAGGCTTGGGACCCACATCTGTTTGTCGCCAAAGATAATGCCCTTTTCCTCACCCCAGTGGATGGACAGAGAACTTAGTGTTACATCACCAAATACAGTGAAGTCTACCTCAAAGGCAGGAGGGAAGATAGGATACCTGTTCTAAGGCCTCTGGAAATTACATATATATATATATATATGCCATAAGGATTGGAAAATGTAACTTTGCCTCCCTTTTCCACATATTTCCCCAAAGATATTTAATTTAGGCATGGTTTAGTGGTGCCTGGAAGGAAAACACTTAGTAAGGGCTCTAGGAGGGGCATTAAGAGCTGGAACCAGGTGAATTTACTCCAATATGATGACTCATATGATATCATCTGATATGATTCTAGGGTTTTCTGAGTTGGCTACATTGACAAGAAAAGAGACTTCCCTCTCCACAGAAGCAGAAATAATTTATGACATCCATTTTACTATCTGGAAGGCTCCACATAGCTTTATATAATGGCTTCTGTTGTCTTTATAGATTTTTTTTCCTAGGGAACATTTTAATCTAGCTAGAATAAATAATATCAATCACATTGCACATATAATCATTATTGGCCCGAGTCTTTTCTTTGATTGATTTTTAAATATTGTATTTTCTGCTAGGGGCGGCATGGGAGACTAGGAACGACACTGTGTTAGAAAACAGAAATTTGGGATTCTTGGTCTGATTTCTTCAATGATGAGCTCACTGTCCCCTCAAAAACCCCACCTTGTCTCCCCGAGAAGGCCGGGGAGAAACACGAAATAGAGTGTGGGCTTTGAAGCCTCCTTCTACCATTTTTTAGCTATGTGATCTTGAGCCTGTTAGGAAACCTCTTCTTGCTTCTCTGCTCTAATCCATAAAATGACAATCAAAATTAAACATACTCCCCTGGTATGTTGTAAGGACTTATTGTGCAAACTCATATAAAGTTCTTTGAGGAATGCCTGTTCCTCGGTTGTGCTCAAAAATGTTAGCGTTTATTGTAATCCTATTCCCACTTCCACTCCAAAACGCTGTCATCACACACTCGGCAAACTCTTCCTAATCCTTTACAACTCAGCATACATCTTTCCTTTTCTAGAGAGCCGCCTGCGACCATCCCCTGCGTTGCCTTCAGCAGAATTCCTAATTTCCCCTCTCTGATCCTTCTGATGGGACTTCGTCTTTCCATTCAGTCAAGAAGTATTTAGAGAGCTAAGGTGCACCAGGCTCTGTAAATGTAGAGCTGTCTATGAGATGATCACTGCCCCCAAATTGCTCAGAGTCTGAGAGGCATGGCAAGTGCTATAAAAAGGCAGCATGGAAACACCGAGAAGCTTTCTTGCTCAGAAATCAGTCATCTCTCAAACTGTGTAGAACTCAGGGGCAGGCTCCAAAACCGTATTAGCTGTGCCTCGGTTTTCCTCTTTTGCTCCATTCTGTTTCATTCTTTGGCTTTCCGCTTTTCTCTCTGGGCTCCTCACCTTTTTTCTCTTAGTTTTCTCTACTGTCTCTTGGGTTTTGTTCTCTCCTTCTCCTTCTCCCTTTCCCCTCTTTGGATCTGGGCTGCATGTGGAAGTAGGAGAACACTCAGGCACATCTTTCTAGAAGAGAGCTCCTCTAGCTGAGTCTTCAGGGTGGTGAGGGATACAGATAAAGCACTGAAGATTGAGGGGATACAGATCGAGTAGAAACAAACAGTCAGAAGGAACATCAAATGTCAGATCCCTGAGAAGGAAGAATGAAGAAAAGCACGTGTGTGGTTGCTACATGCTGAAAAATGCATGGGGATCGGTCAGGTTTGGAACACCCCTAAGATGAAGAAGGAGAGATGGGAGGGGTGGGGTGGGTAAATCCAGCATTCTCCACTCCGGATGGATCACATTCTCTATGGGATGGGTTCTAAGTTGAGGTTTTCAGGAAGAAGGTGGCATGATTCAATTTGCATGTTAGAAAGATCGCTATTTTGGGTGTAGGATGGATTGGAAGAAGCTAGCTGGATGTAGGGTGTTAAGTTATGCTACTGAAACAGTCCAAGAGATGCTGATACTTCAAGGATGTTGGCAAGATGGATCATAAGCACGTAAGCCCTGCTTATGCTCAGGGCCCTAATCCTGGTGCTGCCATTCACAGATGCCAAGAAAAATGGTGACTTCTGATGCCTTACACTCCCTGCCAAACATCTGAGCACTTGAAAAATAAACTTTTTGTCCAGGTGGTCAGCTCTTTAATCTCAAGAAAAAAAGAATAAGAGATTTGCACAGAAGTTTACCATCAGATTCCATAGGTAAGAAACATGAGGCCTACATTTGTTTATTCATTTATTGATTCAATATACATGTACTGAAAGCCTGCCATGTACCAGGCCCTGGGGAAGAGGAGCATATCAGAGAGCAAGACAGACTAAGTTCCTGCCCTCTTAGAGTCCACATTAGTGAGAGTAAAGCACATAATAAACACGTGTATGCAAATCATTATATCAAGTAGTGACACATTCTATGAAAGAAATAAAGTAGGTTAAGGGAATGAAGTTTGATCAGAGTGGCAAATTTATATAGGATGGACAGGGAGGGTCCCTATAAGGGGAAATTTGACCTTGATGGAACTGAAAGAGATAGCAAGGTGAATGTCAGGGTAAGAGGGTTCCAAGCAGAAGGAACAGCAAGTGCAAAGGGCCTGAGGCACAAGCATGCATGGTTCCTTGAGGACCACCAATAAGGCCAGCATGACTGGAGCAGAAGGTGTGGGGGAGAATGTAGCAAGAGATAAGTCAATGAGATAGATGCCAAATCAGGAAGGGCCTTTTAGAGACTAGTCCCGTAGATTTATTTTTTTTAAGTGTGATGGGAAGCCATTGGAGAAAAACATTCATATGCTCTGACATGACATATGTTAATGGATTACTCTGGTTACTGTATGGTGAACAGGCTAGCAGAGCAGAATGGAAAGAGGAAACCCAAATGAGAGATGACTATAGCAGTCAAGGGACAAATTGTGGTGGATTGGACTAGAATTTTGTGGAAATAGTGAGAAGTGGTAGGATTCTCGATGTATGCTGATGGTGGAACTGACAAATAACATTTTCTAATAGCATTGATATGAAGTGGGAGAAAAAGGGGGAAGTAACGATAATTTCAGGGTTAGTCCTGAGCAACTGCGTAAAAACGGTGGCATGGGAAGTCTGAGTGGGAAATAAAAAAAGGAGCTCAGTTTTGGACAGGATAAATTTGAGATGCCTAGTAGATAACTAAGTGACTGTGTTTGAGTAGGCAGATAGGCATATGAACTGGGGACTCTGTAGAGAGGTTAGAAATGGACATGCAAATTTGGAAGTTATCAGTAAATATCAAGTGTTGGGACAGGATGGGAACACAGATGGAGAAGTTTCAAGGACTGAATCCTATGCAACTGCAACAGTTCAAGGTAGGTAAAAGGAAGAAAATCCAGCAAAGGTGACCAAGAAGCTGCAGACAGTAACACAGAGGGGACACAGAGGAGAAGGAAGAGTTTCGAGAAGGAAGTAGGTTTGAAAAATGTTAGTGTGAAATCAGCCTCTTCCCTCTCCTCCCATAAATCACATAAAACCACCAAGGGGAATGAAAAGAAAGCTGTCAACCACATCGTTAATAGAACTAGCACAGCTCTAACCACAAAACCATCAAAGGGTGCCAAGCAGTGGAATGTTACACAGGGCTGCGGGAGAGAGCAAAAAGGTCAAACCCATGGCTGGATCACCAGGAAGAGCCATCAGCACACTTCAGGGGCACAGGGGCATGCTGACATGCACAGCCAGGTCCCTGGGTACACCTCCAGCAATGGAGCCTCCCTGGGTGCTGTTTGATGATGAAACACAGGGGGCAGCATGAAAGAAAACAGAGAAAACAGATGATCTATAAAGAACATATATCAGATAACTGTAGCCACAGAGAAAATAAAAATTGTGATCAGACATTTCTTTATAACGTGATGGACACTCTGGGGTTGACTAATTCAGTGTCTACTCCAACTCCTTTCTAGCTTTCCTAGCTGGCTGGGAAACACAAAGCATCCTTTCTCAGACTCCTCTGTAGATAGAGTTCTGCCTGTGACAAAGATCCACTGAGCAAAAACACCCATATATGATTTCTAGAAGGAAACAAATAATAGGATCCATATATGGAGAAACTAAGCTTGGGGCAAGCATAGGGATGGAGGTCATCGGTTCCTTACTCTAGAGCTGAGTTTCTAGTGTATATTCCTCAGTGTCCTAAGCACAGAGCCTGGAAGAGAGCAGCAATCGGTTCCACTAGAACATTGCCCATGTGTGGTTAGGCACTCTCCTGGCTGCGTAGTATCCAAGCCTATGTGCCTAGCCCTCCAGGAGAGGCGTGAGCTATCCTTTCATAAACCCATTTTGCTTTAGCCCATCTCGCATAGTTCTGTTTCCTTCAACAAAAGACAGTGATAAATATTCACAGATTTAAAAAGGGAGAAAACTTAATGAAACAATTACCCTTATTTAACAAATGCACAAAGCAAAGTACAGAAAAGTTAGGGAATAGATAATGATATGAGAGGAAGAGGTAAAACATGAGCTGCAAGATCGAGAAGAAGGAAAAACATAAATGAAGACAAAACTTGATATAAATTATGTATATCACATATCACATTTTACTTTTCCATTCATCTGTTTAATGGACACTGACTTTGCAAAAAAAAGAGAGAGAGAGAGAGAGAGTGATTCCATTTCTTTCACATATATAACCAGAAGTGGATCACTGGATCATATAGTAGTTCTATTTTTAATTGTTTGAGGAAGCTCCATACTGTTTTCCACAGTGGTGGCACCAGTTTGCATTCCCACCAACAGTGCATGAAGCTTCCCTCTCCTCCACATCCTCGCTGACACTTGTGGTCCCTTGTCTTTGTGATAATTGCCATTCTAGCAAGTAGAAGGTGATACTTCATTGTGGTTTGGAGTTGCATTTCCCTAATGACTGGTGATGTTGAATATGTTTTCATGCATCCGTTGTCATTTGCATGTCTTCCATGGAAAATGTCTATTCAAATCCTTTCCCTATTGTTTAATCAGATTGTTTATTTATTTACTTTTGCTATTGAGTTGTGGGAGTTCTTCAATATATTTTGGTTATTAACCCTTATCAAACAGATGGTTTGCAAGTATTTTCTCCCATTCCATAAGTTGCTTTTTCATTTTGCTTATCACTTCTTTTGCTGTGCTGAAGCCTTTTAATTTGGTTTAGTACCACTTGTTAATTTTTGCTTTTGTTGTACATACTTTATATCCATACCAATGTCCTAGTTTTTCCTAGGAGTTCTACAGTTTGAGGTCTTATATTTAAATCTTTAATCCAATTCAAGTTTGTGAATGGTGTAAGGTAGGAGTCTAATTACATTTTTTTTGCATGTGATTATCCAGTTTTCCCAACACCATTTATCGAAAATGCTATCCTTTTTCCCTTGAGTCCCTTGGTTCCCTTGTCAAAGATTAGTTGAACATATATGCAAGGGCTTATTTCCAGGTTCTCTATTCTCTTCCATTGGTCCATAGGTCTGTTTTTATGCCAGTACCATAATGTTTTGATTACTTTAGTTTGGTTAATATAGTTTGAAATCAGGAAGTGTGATTCTTCAACATTTGTTCTTTCTCGATTGCTTCTTGCTCATGATTGCTTTGGCTATTTGTGGTCTATTGTGGTTCCAAACAAATTTTAGGATTGTTTTTCTTTTTCTGTGAAAAGTACCATAGGAATTTTGATAGGGATTGCATTGAACCTATGGATAGCTTTGGGTAGTACAGACATCTTAACAATATTAATTCTTCTGATCCATAAACACAGGATATCTTTCCATTTATTTGCGTCTTCTTCAATCTCTTCATCACATTTTTACAGTTTTCAGTGTATAGAATATTTCACATCCCTGGTTAAATTTACCCCTAAGTATTTTATGGTTTTTGATGCTATTGTACATGATACTTTTTTCTTCATTTCTTTTTCAGATATTTTGTTATTAGTGTAAAAAGGTGCAATTGATTTTGTATGTTGATTTTGTAACCTGCAACTTTATTGACTTCATCGATCAGTTCTAACTTCGTGTGTGTGTGTGTGCATAATTTTTAGGATATATAATATCACTTACAAACACAGACAATTTTACTTCTTTCTTTCTGATTTGGACATCCCATATTTCTTTTCCTTCCCTGATTTTTCTGGCTAATGCTTCCAGTCCAATGTTGAATAGGAGCGGTGTGAGTGGATACCCTTGTCTTATTTCTGATACTTGAGGAAAAGCTTTTAACTTTTTATCATTGAGTATAATGTCAGTTGTGGGCTTGACATATATGGCTTGCATGATGTTGGAATATATTCTTTCTACACACAATTTGTTGATCCCTTTTACCATAAAAGGATACTGTTATTTTGTTAAATATCTATTTTGAAATGTATTGATTCATATAATCAAGTGCCAGGTCAATGCTAGAACCCTCTTTCAGAGTAACAGGATCTAGGGAGTTAAATGCTCTCCCCATACACAGAAAATTTAGTATTTGTCTCTAGAATAGACAGGAAAGTTAAGGCCCAGTGTCTCAGGAACAGTCTGGTAGTAGTGGAAAATTTACACCTCCTTAAAGTGATGTTTGTTCTTCTTGACTTCTAACTTGGTAGATCAGTAATTTAACATCTAAACTTTGATTTATAGACCAATAACACATTCTTGATTTAAGGACAATAATCACCACAGTTGTGAAAATAAACATTACCACTTATACTCCTTGGCAGAGTCTCCATTGTAAAACAAGCCCCAGGTTTGTTTATAATGAGCTTGGATTGATGGAGAACGTGGCATTCATCTACCAGGGGTCATTCCAGGCTGCCACGGCAAGAGGCCACATAATTTCTCAAAAAACCCTGCAGTTGTTAGGTGGTATCTGCTTGACACTCAGAGGGTGACGACTAGAGTGCAAGAAGTACTTTAAATAGAATCTTAAGATTCTTCAGGCACAATGACAGAGCAAAAGACATGAGCTATGGAGTCATCAGATAGGGGACAAAATTTTAATTCACTGACTCATCACTATTTATCCTTGAATAAGCAACTCAAGTCTGAATCTCAATTTCCTCATCTGTAAAATCGGTACACTGATATCTATCTCATAAGGTTGCTGTGAGGTTGAAATAACCAATGTATAGAGTGTCTAGTACACAGAGGAATCCAGATAAATGTAACTATTATTCAGACTCAATCAACCAATATTTGCATAGTCTATATTAATATATCTTTATTAGACTGTGTACATTTCAACGTAGCCAGTGCCAGAGAAGTGGTGTTCATATTGGTGACTCTGAGATTAGCCTGCTAAGACCCTACAGGAATGCTTAATCCACAAGTAATTAATGGTGATCAAGAGTTTTAGTGCTAATGCATTTAATTAGTTTTTGTTAGTATAATGTTGAAAAATTCAATGGAAACTTTTCTATCTCATTTTACTTCTCTTCTCTGCAGCTTTTGACACTGTTCAAAGCTGTTTCTTAACTATTAGCTTTTCTTGGTTTCAGTTATAACACTGTTCCCCTCCTATGTCCCTGACTGGCCTTTCTAAATCTTTTTGGGGACACCTACTTTTCCCGTCTCTTGAACGTAGGTTTTTCCTTAGCCATCTTTCAGTATAGACTGCCTTCTCATATTAAGTACTCTTTTTAGACAGTCTCTTTCACTCCCAAGACTTCACTTGTTATTTAATTCAGGGCCACTAAGTAAGGTTGTGCAGATTGCGCACTGCCCTAATGTGCTACGTTGAAAAAGAGAGTGAAGGCAGACATGCAGTCTACGCACTGCTTGCCAGATCAAGTACCCCAGGGCCCGTGTTCACCTAAAGGGAGCACGTTTTTCTAATTTACACAAAAGCATTCTGTATGTCAACAGTTGCCCTGATCTAAATGATACTTACAAACACACACACACACAGGGCAAATCTCAATGCAAAACTTCACAAATTCAGTTGACAGTGGAATCTCCATCTGTATGAATTCAACTCCACATGACTAACATGAACTTTCCTCTATTCCTCATCCAACTAAACTCTTTCATGGTTCTCTATCTCTCCGGAGAGAAGCGATAGCCACTGAAATGGCTCAGCTAGAAACTCTAGTGCCATGTGTCACTGCTCCTTCTCCCTTACCCCCAACATCACATCACAGTGCACACAGTGCTGTGCTTTCCGACTGCCCTCTAGGATATAAGCATGTGTTTCCCCAGATGGTGGGAATGCTGATGGCTGAGAGCTTCTTGCCCTCACCCCTCTCTGGGGTTCCCCTCAGCCCAAGAAAGTCACCTCATCCAAAAGGGCAGTGCCCAATGAGGAACCCATGGGGGAGTTTAAAGGCCCAAATCAAGACAACTCCAAAGGATCATTCCAGTTTCAGAGCTCACCAATGAATGTTTCTTATGTCTCCATTGCCATCCACTCTCTCCCTCTTCCCAGTCCAGCTGCCATCCCTTTCTCTGAAGATACTGAGTCCAAGAGCATTTTTAAATAATCTTTCAGCACACTAATCTCCACCTCAGAGTCTACAACACCAACTCCTCTCCATGCATCATTGACTATGTTTCCTAAATATCAGTCAAATATATTCTCTTGTCTCCATTCCCTCTAATACCTCCTTATTCGCTCTACCCTAATCTCTCTCCTGGATGACTGTGGTTTTAGAAACATGACTATATCAGCTCCTTCTCCCTTTCTTCTCTGCAACAATTCTATAAGGCAAGCTAAGTATTTTGAGTTCTTTGAATATTTGGTATAATTCTCTTATCTGGATTTAGACATTTTTGTATTTGGATATTATTGCTAATAATGGCTTCAATTTACTTAATACACACATAGGCTTATTCAGGTTTTCAAATGACCCTCACATTAGTTTTAAGTTATAATTTTCTGGTAAGTTTCTATTTCGCCTATGATTTGAAATCTATGGCACTGGGCTGTTAATAGCAATCTCTAGTTGTTTCAGAAGTAAACCTTTGTTCTATCTTAGGTTAGATTCTCCTTTTTCAATCCTAATCTTATTCATTTGTGCTTTCCTTTTCATGACCAATCCTGCCCGAATATTGCCTCATTATTTATTATGAGGCATGGTTTATATTTTTGTTTTTTGTTTTGTTATATTTTGTTTTCTATAGTTTCTATACTTACTATGTCCTATCTTCTCCTTTTTTAAGTTTATTCTTTCATTATTTAAAATTTTAAGTTGCATATTTAATTCATTAATTTTCAACCATTCTTCTTTTCTTATGTAAACATTTAAGGCTTTAAGTTTCCATCTAAATATAGCTTTAGTTGCATCCTAAAAATTTTGCTATACTGTATTTTTATTATCATTAAGATCTAAGTATTTTCTAATTGCCATCATGATTTCTTTTTCATACTAAAAATTATTTTAAAGTGTGTTTGAGAAGGAAGAAGTTACACATTAACTAATAGAATTTAAAACATTTTCAAATGTTTCCAAATATCTCCACAGAATTCAATTATCATATGGTTTCACTTATATGTGGAACATAGGAATAGCACAGAGGACCACAGGGAAAGGGAGGGAAAACTGAATGGGAAGAAATCAGAGAGGGAGAAAAACCATGAGAGACTATGGACACTGGGAAATGAACTGAGGGTTACAGATGGGCAGGATTTGGGGAATGGGGTAACTGATCGGTATTAAGGAGGGCACATGTCGTGATGAGTACGGGTGTTATACACAACTAATGAATCCTTGTACACTACATCAAAAACTAATGATGTACTATACATTGGCTAATTGAACATAATAATAAACAATTTTTAAAAAAAAGAAAAAATAAAGTGTGTTTTGCTATTTACATATGTAAGGTCTTCTTGATTTTAGTAAGCATTTGTTGGATATTTGAAAACCCATTTCATTTAGAGAATAGGGTGGTACATCTTGATTTTTTAAAATTTAGTGCATTTTTCTGGGAAAAATATAATAAGGTCAGTTTATTGTTAATACCTATGTGGGCTTGAGAAGAATATGTATTCTCAAGTTGTTGGATACAGGTTTTTAAAGATGCCTATTGAATATGGTTTGTTAGTTGTGTGGTCTGAATCTTGTTTATATCTTTGCTAAATATTTTTTGTTTGCTTTTTCAGACAGATAGAAATAAAAAAAAATCTCCCATGTTGGTAGTGAATTCATCAAAGTGAAGTACTTTGCAGTTAGAATTTATCTTTCTTGTGAATTGTTCCTTTGAACATTAGGCTGGAATCATCTGTATCCTTCATAAATAATTTTTCCTGTGATATTTATTATGCCATTAATAGTGATATCAATTTTTGGTTAGCATTTTCCTATCAGTTGACTTGTGATCATTCTGTGTCTTGTGCTTTAAATTATCTCTCTGCTAAATAGCATGGAGGTTATTTTTCTTTTATTCTTAATTGACAGTCACTATTTCTTAACTGATGGGTTTAGTCCATTTACCTTTAATGTGATGAATATGTATGCCATCCTATATTGTACTGTTTATGCTGCATTTTCTATGCCTCCTATTTCCTGAATTTTCTTGAATTTTTCAAAGTTTCTTTATTCTCCTCTTTTCCCTCTGTGGGTTGGGAGGGTATATATTTCATTTTCATTATTTCAAATTTCATTTTAATATGTTACTGTGCATTTTTAAAAGATTTTATTTATGTATTTATTTGAGAGAGAGAGTCAAGCAAGGAGATGGGCAGAGGCAGAGGGAGAAGCAGACTCCCTGCCGAGGAGAGAGCCTGATGTGGGGCTTGATCCCAGGACCCCGGGATCATGACCTGAGCTGAAAGCAGATCCTTAATTGACTGAGCCACTCAGGTGCCCCTATTACCGTGCATTTTTAATAAAATCTATTTACTGAGTATCTTTATCCTCTTTCTTAAGTAAAAGGAAATTTAAAAAAATTTTTAACTGCCCTCAAATCTTTTCTGTCTTATATTTGTTTAGTATTTTAGTTCCTCCTAATTAGGGGGGGTGTACAAATAAAGCATCACTTTGAAAAAAATAATGAACAGAAAAATACGTTCACTGAACTATACGTTTACAAGCATTATCTAAAAGTACATCAATAAGGGAGAGACCATTTCAAAAAAATGGTAGAAATCTTTTAGTTTAGCCAGATAATCTAGGTTATAGTGTAGTACAAATAAATCCTTAAATCTTATTGGCTTAGAATTTGCTCACACAAAGTCCACTATAGATCAATGAGGACTCTCTTCCATATGATGTTCGGGACCCTGGCTTCTCCATCTTGTGACACATCATCTCAATACTGGACATCGAAGCTGGTACATGTAAAGATTGAGTTGGAAGAAATGCATCAGCTTTTAATGGCCTTGGCTTGGAAGTGACACACATTACTTCCACTCTCAGTGTATTGGCCAGAACTAGTCATGAACCTCTACCCTAACTGTAAGGGAAGTAGATAATGCAAGGGAGAACATGGAACATTTAGAAGCCCCAAGTTTCTATGTCATAAATGTGGCATGTTTGGCTGGGACCAAGAGAGGATGTTTGGTTATTATAACTGTCATATATCTTCAGGTTTTGGCATAATGCCTCACACATGGAAGGCTCACAAAAATTTGTATGAATAAGTGAATTATTGATAAAATGAATAAATTAAGGAAGAATGCTATATGAGTAGGAGCCTGGCCTCAGGATATGGAGATCTGATTTTGATTTCCAACGCTATCATTACTTGGATCCCCGTGTGCAGGTCATTTAACTGTAGTTGCCTCTCTTACCTTTTCACATGAGAATAGTTATGATTCTTCTTTTTACTCAAAAGACTATTATGAAAATTCATCCACTCATTGATTCTTTTTTTTTTCCACAATTATCCTTCAAGTTCCAATTGTAGGTGGTCACTCAGGAGAAGGGAACAGATTCTATAATAATGTACATTGAGAATAATAATACATCATAGATTTGTTGCAGAGATTTAATGAGAAAAGAAACATAAACCACTTAAACATAGAGAAAGTTCTTAATAGGGGCTAAGTAAATGCTATTACATTGTTCTCCATGCTTCCAGAAGCTACTGCCATGTTGTAGGACTAGGAGATGATGAATACACTGCAGAATAAATTTATGCTTTCTTCATATCTGAAACCTAGATGCATCTCAAGAAAAAAGATGAATAATTGTAGCCAATAAGCAATGTGATTCATTTTTATTATTATCAAATTAATGAGCTCATCAAAAAACAAACTGTCATAATTTTCTAGAGTCAATGACTATGAACTTTTTATTTGATACTCAAAAGGAACCTTTATATGTTCTATATGAAATCAGAGGAAAGTGAATCCCTTCAGCACTGTGATGAGCTGAGAATCATGGGAGGTGCACTGTGGACATTAAGAGCACTGAGTCAAATTTTCTTCAAAACAGCTTCCAAAGTTTCAATTATCCAGACTCAAATTTAGAACAATTCTTTTTAATTGAAGAAAGTGGATATTCAAGTAGAATCACCACTAAAGAAAATAAGAAAAGCTTTCCTCTTCATTTTGAGCGAATCTTATGGCTACATCAATATGTCAGTAAAATTCTATATGAATTTTAAGCTTAAAAGTATCTACCAAGTTTCTTATAGAACTTTCCATTACATTAAAAAAAGGAAATTTAACTGCTGTTATAGAATATTCTGTGATTTTCCACTATAATACCACTTTTCCAAGATCACAAAAAAGATACATTCCATGGCTTTTTCATTTCTTTGTGAGTTATACAGAAGGCCTGCATTTTTATTTTATGTTTTAGACAGTTCAATATGAGTCATACAAAAGTAGGTTTTCTTCTCCATATTATGACTATGAGAGTTTGGCTGGTAAATATTTCTATTGCTTCTGTCTCTAATAAAATCTGTAAACACTTGGGCTGTATGTTAAAGGGATCTCTCATCTTCTTTCTATTCTTTGTCTTGGAATGCAGAAAATGCCAATGGTACCTGCACAGTTTTTCTTTTAGAGGAAAATAAAATTTTAAAATTAATATTGCAACAGTAATATGCACTTGTCATAAAAAACATCAAATACTAGAGAATGGTATGAAATAAACATAGTCCATTCTCCCTGCCCCCAGTGTCAGTCCTACCAGAGATAGCCACTTTCCAGACATTCTGTGTAAATACCAAAATATAAACATTTTTGCATACATTTTATGATGAACATATTTTCACTTAATACATTCTTAGCCTTCTAAAAGTCAACATTTATAGGTTTGCAACAGTCTTTTAATAGTTGTGGATTATTTTATTGAATGGTAATACCATAACTTATTTAATCAATTCCTATTAGCATCTGTACACCTTCCCTTTTGTTTTAGTAATACAAACAATGTGGGCAGCGTCTTTCAATTTTCACAAATTATGTTTGATTTTGCTGAACAGTGGGTAAGGGAGCACAAGGCTCAATGTATATGCTTGTTTATTTGCTCACCACCAGTTTTGACATCTTAAGTGATCACCAAAATGATCAAAAACATTTTTATTAACTTTATGTGACCATTATGACATAATAATCTCTGTAAATTTTGTGAGGACTTGTCACATGTCTCATGGAATTTTCCATCTTCATTTTCTTCAATAAAAAGTAAAATCAAGAAATGTAAAGTAAACTGCTACTTTGGAAGTTCCACATTATTTCAGTTATCAGAACACAATGAAATGTATTTCTTCTTTTCATCACGTTGCTTTGCAGAGAATGGAGGTTGACATGATTGGTTTTTGCAGTGTGCAACACTGATTTAAGCTCTGCCATCAACGGGTTGTGAACTTTGTAAAAAATTACTTAATATTTTGAAACTCAGTGTATCCATTTGAAAAATATATTTTAAAAATTAGCTTTATACAGATATAGGAATGTTAATGGATTACAGAAGATATGCAAGTAAATCTTCTCATGCGGAGCTTTGTACATCATACGTGCTTACTAAACTTCATCTATTATCAGTTTTTTATATAAAACCATTGTTTGAATTACCCCACAATTGGCTCTCCACCACATATAAGATAAAATCATTTCAGTGCCTCCCAACACGATCCATCCCATGTTTAACGGCATGTATCCACGGTCTACCTCTCTAGCCTCGTTTTCTTTTCTTTTTTTCCAGCTTTATTAAGGTATAATTAACAAATAAAAATTGCATATCTCTAAAGTGTGCATGGAATTTTGATATGTATAAATATTGTGAAATGATGACCACAATCAAGCTAAGTAACTTATCCATCACATAGTTACCTTCAAAAAAAGTTTGTGGTGAGGACACTTAATATTTACTCTCAGCAAATTTCGAGGATATAATACAGTATTATCAGTTAGAGTTACCATACTGTACGTTAGATCTCTTGAGTTGTATCCACCCTACAATATTGAAACTTGGTGTGCTTTCAGCAACGTCTTCCTATTTCCTCTACCACCCTGGCCCATAGCAACCATCATTCGATAGCCTGCTTCTATATAGTCCACTTTTTTAGATTCCACATATAAGTAAGGACATTAATTGTCTTTCTGTGTCTGACTACTCTCACTTTACCATATGTCTTCCAGATTCGTCTATTTTGTCACAAGTGGCAGGATTTCCTTCTTTTCTAAGACTGAATAATATTCCACTGTTTATAGATACCACACTTTCTTTATCATTCACCATTGACAGACACTTAGGCTGAATACACATCATGGCTATTATGAATAATGTTTCAATAACCATGAAAATGTAGATATTTCTTTGCGATCCTGATTCCATTCCTTTGGGGATATATTCAGAAGTGAGATAGCTGGATCGTATGATAGTTCTATTTTTAATTTCTTGAGGCATGTCCATACTGTTTTCCACAATGGCTATACCAATTTACATTTCCAACAAGAGTGTACCAAGGTTCTCTTTTCTTCACATCCTTCCAACACTTGTTACCTCTTATCTTTTTGATAACGGCCATCCTAACAGGTATGAGGTGATATCTCATTGTAGTTTCATTTGCATCTTTTCCAAATTCCTTTTGATTTTGTTTGTCTTGTCTATTGTTTTTCTAGCCCTTATTTCATTTAATCCTACTCCACTCTTTATTGCTTTCTTTCTTCTCTTAACTTTGGGCTTAATTTGTTCTTTTTCTAGTTCCTTGAGGTATAGTCAGGTTATTTCAGATCTTTTTATTTTTTCAATGTAGGCATTTATCACTACAAACATCCCTTTTAACACTGCTTTTGCTGTTTTCCATATGTTTTGGTATTTTATGTTTTCATCGTTATTTGTCTCAAGATCTTTGTTAGATTTCCCTTTTTATTACTTCTTTGACCCGTTATTTGTTCAGGAAAGTGTTGTTTAATCTCCACACATTTGTGGGTTTTCCAATTTTCCTCCTGTTATTGATTTCTTGTTTCATACCATTGTGAGTGGAAAAAACACTTAAATGTGTTAAAATTTGTTTTGTGACCTAACATATGATCTATTCTGGAGAATGTTCCATGTGCACTTGAGAATGTATATTCGGTGGCTGTGGGATGGAATATTCTCCATACGTCTGTTTGGTCCATTTGGTCTATAGTATTGTTCAAGTCTGCTGTTTCCTTATTGATTTTCTGTCTGGGTGATTTATCCATTGTTGAAAGTGGGGTATTGAAGTCCCTTCTATTGTTATAATGCTGTCTATTTTTCCTGTAAGTTCTATTAGTATTTGCTTTATATATTTAGGTCCTCTGATGTTAGGTGCATGTATATTTATGATTGTTATATTCTTTTAATGTATGTACAGGGTGTCCTGTATATACTATCTTTAAAGAATTTATAAGATAGTATCATATTTATTTATTTGCATGTCTGTCTTACCCTAGACCGATAGTTCTTAAACCTTAGGAATGGATGGGAGAGTGGGTTAAGACTTCTTTTAAATGTAATACAAAATGTCAACCTTCTCCTATTCTCTCTTATTCACCTTAGAACCCAACCCCTAAAAGCTTTACAAAATTTACAGAAAACTCTGAGACATGCCCTTGATCCCAAGTTAACCACATCCAAACTAGACTTGAGCTTTAAAAGGTAGAGTGTTTCACTTTGTTAACTCGAAACATCTGGTATCATGTTTGATGTAGATTAACAGCTGAAGTATTATTCATCAAACGAATATTAACCCACAAGCAAAAAAAAAAAAAAATGCCGTGTAATTTGCTATATTCCGTTGACCAACACAATTTCATTTCATAAGTATTTTTTGACTTCTGGTACTTACCTAATGCTCTTTAAGCCCACCCCATGCTCTATTTCATTTCCTCCAAAATAAATTAGAAAAAAAATTAATTTTAAAGTAAGATCTCTTACTATTATCCCAGTGAAAAGGAAAAGGAGGAGGAGGAGCAGAAGGAGGAGGAAGAGGAGAATTAGGTATAGAATGTGCTCTCCAGGGTCTTAAATGTGAGCCATATGATAAATGAACTAACAGAAGGTAGAGATTGAAAAGTAGACAAATATTTCAAAGCTCTTAAACTTTCTGAAACTTAAAAGAGCAAAAATCTTACTCCTTAAATGCTATTGTGACAAATTATAAATGAGAGTTTCAAAATTAGAGTTAATGTTTCTGTCCTTAACTCCAATAACAATAATAAAAGATTGATTTAGAATATGCTCTCCAGGACCTTAAACATGTCATATGACAGCAAACCAATTCAATTCAGCAAATTGGTCAATGTAGTTGAAATTTTATGAATTTTGACAAGTAAAAAGCTTGAAACTCTTAGTTTTTTCCTCCCATTGAAGAGTTACTAAATTAGAAAAAGAACACTACTGACAAAATTTTAAAAAAAATAGAATACCCAGACGTATTTAAGAGCTATTTGTTTATCACCAGTGATAAACTTCCATGTAGGCTGTTTGTCATTGATTTTTTTAAAGATTTTATTTATTTATTTTGAGATAGAGAGAATGAGAGAGAGAGAGCGTGGGACTCGATCCTGGGACTCCAGGATCATGACCTGAGCCGAAGGCAGTCTCTTAACCAACTGAGCCACCCAGGCGCCCTGTTTGTCATTGATTTTTATGCAGTGAAACAATAATGTTTATCCATTAATTACAGAACAAAAAATAAAATGTTCTGTAGCTACAAAAATCTGCTTCAAGGGAAATAACCAAAGCCTCGATTAACTAAACTCAATTACTCTGGGCTTTAAACCAAACTGAATTTTCATTCCACTGCACTCTCCTTTCAAGACCAAGCTGCTACAGATACGAAAACCAGCCGAGAGAGGAGATGTATTTTCGTCTTCACTTTTTAAACAAATTCCAACTATTCAACAAACATTTATTTTGGACATTTGCCATATACAAGATAATTTACTACATATGGGGAGGCCTAGATCATAAAAACCTATCCTCTATCTTCAACAAACTGATGATCGAGAACTTCTGCTTCCCACCCAGACGAAGGAGGGTTCACCTTCCTGCCTGAAACAACCAAAAGACCAGAGGAATATGTGAAGCAAGAGATTTTGGACAGTGGCCATAAAGCAATGAGAGTTCAAAATTTAAAAATAGGAAATTCTGTTTTTGAAAAGACACTGTTAGGAAGATGAAAAGGAGAAAATATTTGCAAAGCATAGATCTGATAAATGATTTGTGCCCAGTATATGTAAAGAACTTTCAAAACTTCATGATAATAAATCAAACAACCAATTTGAAAGATAGACAAATGGTGTAGCCACTTGAGAAATCAGGTTGGCAATTCCTCAGGTGATTAAAGATAGAGTTATGGTGTGAGCTGGCAATTCCACTCTTGAGTATATACTCAAGAGAATTGAAAACATGTGTCCGCACAAAACTTATACACAAGTGTTCATAGCATTATTATTCATAATTGCCAAAAAGCGGAGACAGCCCAAATGCTTGTCAACTGAGGACTAGGTAATAAAATGTAGTGTATCTGTAAAACAAAAATAGACAAAAGATTTGCATCTATTAGAATGGCTGAGATTAAAAATTCACCATTTTGAATGTTGACGAGAGGAAATGGAGTTTGCGTATACTGATGGCAGGAATGTAAAAAGATAACAATCTGTTGGAAAACAGTGCTACAGTTTCTTAAAAACAATAAGCACCGACCATATGATCTAGACATTTCATTTCTAGGAATTTACTCAAAAGAAATGAAAGCACATGTCTATACAAAGACTCATGCATGAAAATTCATAGTGATTGTATTTGTAATAGCCCAAACCCATCAGCAGTTGAATGCAAAAACAAACACTTGCATGTCCAGACAATGGATGCTCAGCAATGAAAAAAAAAAGAAAAAGCTATAGGTGCACACAACAACCTGGATGAAACTCAAAGTAATCATCCTGGGGAGGGGGGTGGGAGCCAGAGAGATAAAGAATACAGACTCTACTATTGCTTTTTTTTTTTTTTACTTTTTTTTTACTTTTTTTAAATTCAATTAACATATAGTGTATTATTAGTTTCAAAGGTAGAGTTTAGTGATTCATCAGTTGCATATAACCCCCAGTGCTCATTCCATCACATGCCCTCCTTAATGTCCATCACCCAGTTACCCCATCCTCTCACCATCACCCCCTCTAGCAACCCTCGGTTTGTTTCTTATAGTTGGGTCTCTTATGATTTGCACCCCTCTCTGATTTTGTCTTATTTTATTTTACCCCCATTCCCCTATGATCTTCTGTCCTGTTTCTTAAATTCTACATATGAGTGAAATCATATAATTAATTGTCTTTCTCTGATTGACTTACTTCACTCAACATAATACCCTCTAGTTCCATCTACATTGTTGCAAATAGTAAGATTTCTTTTTTGATGGCTGAATAATATTCCATTATATATGTACAGATACTATAGCTTTTTATATACTATTGCATTTTTATAGAATTCTGGAAAATTCAAACTAATCTATAGTGAGAAAAAGTCACCTAACTCAAGGATGAAAATGAATCTACTACTTAGAAACCTGGGGCCTGGTACAGGCAATACAAGTGGGGTCTTTTCAAAATCTACATAATAAATCATTGACAAATATTTAGCTAGTGGTGGACTCAGAACCAGAAAGAATGCCTAGAGTAAACTTAAAATGAAAACAAACCATTTGCAGGAAGAAGTTGTAAGGAAACAAAAAATATGAGTAAGTAGAGGACACTGGTCAGTAGAGAGAACAGAACAGAATACGTTCACAGAGGGGCAAAGATGCAGTTAGAAAGACACAGCAGGTGGCCCCTAAAGTTGCTGTGGTTTATTTCTGATAACTTCCGGTTTTGGTAATTCACTCTTATTTTCATCATCTGGGGTGTTTGAAAGAGATCACTGTTCCTTACAACTCAACCAACTTTATTAGAACTCTGGGCTACAAGATGGAACATTGGACATGGATAAAATAAATCACAGTGACATTAGCAAAGATTTCATCCCCACCCCACCCCCATTACCTGTCACAGTGAATAATTTCGACAGCAGAGCCTACTGTGGCTTAGGTATACAGATATGAAGTAGGGGGTCTTAGTTCTGGAAGCATCCAGAAAAGAGAGCCAGGCAAGTGATTTTTTGATTTGCAACAACTTTGCAAACGCTGCCTTCAGTGGTCCTATGTGATGAGAATTAATGTTTATAAGATCCTACCAGACCTTGACCTGGGAAATGTATACCAAATTCTCTATAAAGCAACAAATGAGCATTTAAAAAAAAGAAAGATTTCAATAAACAAGATTGGTATCCCATCAGTAATTCAGAAACACCAAACACCATGAATGTCCATAGACAACCCCCCCCCACAAATTCTGCTTTTTAATGGAGTTTCACTGGAGGCACATGAAGCTTGAAGCTATGCCACAAGAACGAACTGAAATTACTCAGAGGGTGACATTGTGGAAGGGTGGGAGCAGACTGATTGCAGAAGGACTGAGTCTAAAAGGCATCAATGCCTCAGGTTAGGAACCTCAGATGAATCATTTATATGCCACAGTCCCAATTCTACGTTCTGTAAGGGGAAACTTTTCCATGAGAGCTCACCATGGCTTACTTCTTCCTTCTTTCCATTTACAGATACTCACCTACTCACCCCAGGGAAGAGTCAGCTGGAAATATCCTTGTTCCCCAGGTACATGTAAGGGAAAGAGGTGGGAGAGGATTTGACAGCTGAGTGTTCTGCTCTCACACAGACAGTCTGGATGAAACATGGATTGGCGTCCTCGAGCCTGGACTAGTCCCCAGACAAAACCACATTATATAGGGAGAGCAGTGCATTCTCCCAAGAGAATCTAGAGCCTTTCTAGACTAGAGAATGACATTCTGTTGCCATGGAATCAAAAACACTAGACCTACATAGCAAACAAATGTCCCCAAATCCTTTGTGCAACTTGAATACCAATTTAAATAAAATGAGGAAAAGTAATGGAAGGAAAAGCATTTCTCTTCTCATAATTTTTCTTTATTTCTCCATATGCATTTTTTTTAACAAAACAGTCTGTTTGCATGATCTGGTTTTCTCCTCTCTTTTTTATGTACATCTCCTTTAAATAGTTCTAAGTGCTTAACTACATGGATTCTAAAACATAAAGGAAAAAAAGCCCACAAAATTGCATCACTACATTCTCTACTGGAGTTGAGTTAGAGTTTAATTAAAGTGAGTTAGCACCGTGCCCGTGCTAAATACGTCACTGTTCATGGCAAAGTTCTTTTTGTACATACCTAGGTTTCAAATACTCAGAGGTGGAACAATCCAGTAAACTTAGATTTTGGGGGAACATCTCCTGGTCAGAAAGAGCTCACTGACATCTCATTTCCACCATATGAGGGGTGTGGCTAAGATGGGGAAAGGGTAAATATCCCCCTGCTTCAACACAAGCTCCATTCACTAGAAAATATCTTTCTCATCAAGAAATAATATAGGAAATATTTCAGTGATTCAAATTAAAAAGTTAAAAACTTCCTCTGGGAGGAGACAAACCAAGGGCTTTTAATTCTTAAATTTGTTTAAAGCTGAGATAGCACCAGGGTTTCAAATACTTGGGAGTAGAAAAAATAGGAGAACACCATTTCTGGAGATAATTTTTTACGATTACGCTCATTTTATGCATCCCTAATTTCTGCTGTTCTATTAAGCTCTTGAAGAAGGATGACTTAGTGGAGGACACAAGCCCTCAATTCCTAGTTGGCACACTTATAATTGCAGGAATAGTAATAAGACAGGAAGTTTATTCACCTGCTTCTAGACACTGAGCTAACCATTTTGCACTTCAGGCTTCTTGAGCCCTCAGAAAAATTCTACAAGATGTGAAAAATTATACCCACGTTACGGCTTTCAGTCTCATTACAACAGCACTAAAAGTGTGGAGAATATATGAAATTGCTCACATTGTCCCTGATCTCAAAGAACATATGATATAATAAGGAAAAGGTGATATGTACATACAGGATACTTAAAAAGTACAACCCACAATAAAATTCTGAAGCATAAAACATAAGTGGAGGACAATAAATATGAGGGTACTACAGATTTCCTTTCATTCCTGAGTTACTAAAACCCCAGCTCAGACCTGTCAGGAAGCATGGGTCTGCACTCTGTTCGGTAATGCTGACCACCTAACTTCTGCTCCCCACATCTCATTAGCGATGGTTAATGACTTGGAATACCCCTCTTCAGCACCTTGGATCATTGCTTCCAGCAGCAAATGTTATCCGTATTTTGTTATATATCCATCAAATAGTAGGTTTTGTGATTTTAATATAGTTGGTGACCTCAAATTCACTCCTGAAAAGCTATCATGTTTTCCCTTGTCATGAAATAGATGAAACAGATGAAGGAAAATTGGTTTTACCTGATATTCTGAATGTCTCTTACTTGACTTTAATGCTACTTAATTGATGCTTAACCCAAACTAGCCTATAAATTTCATTTCAGGGGTTTTCAAATGTACCATCTTAAAATGTTAACAGCCTTATGGATTTTCTATTTTTAGAAAATTTTTATTGTATACATTTTTATTGTATATATTTGAAATTAATGACTGCCTAGCAAAATCCTAGGTCACAAACTTAGGTCTCTTAAATTACTGCTCTATCCCCAATATCCTCAGTTAAACCAAAATTTACTCAGAACCTATTGTATGCTAGGTACTATGCTCAAGGTTGAGAATACAGTGGAGACAAGACATGATCTAATGGGAACTAGGGATATTTTGGATAGTATTTGAATATTATTGAATATTGAGTATTATTGAATATTATGTATCTCTACACATTATACATGTTGAGGCTACTATATTATTAATGAGATAGTAATTTTCCTAAAAATAAGGTCTGTTATTTAATGCATGCCTCAATGTGTCAGATTCTGTGACATTATGTTTCTTATCTTGCTTAGTTCTCATAATAACCATGTGAGAGAGATATTGACTGCTGTCCCCATTTGATATATGAAAAAATTCAGACTTGACTCACACAACCCGCTCATGATCAAACATCTAACGATTAGAATGGATGCATATCTAATTCTAACGTCTTAATTGTTTCCACTACACGGTGCTTCTGAGATCGCTTTTGTAATGCTGCATATATTTCCAAACTTTCCATGGGTATTGATAAATAAAAATTATATAAACTAGATACATAGTCAAAATCAATGACTCCAACGTTTCAACTTAAAAAGCATAACAAGCAATAAAGATTGTATTTTGAGATGTTCTGGTCTCTTAGCCAATTTTCAAAACTGCAAGTCATTATAAAGTTGCGCTGGAGAAGTGACATGCAGAGAAGCTCATTTTGTCCTTATAGTAAATAGCATCATTATAAAATGTAAAGAAGACGGACTTTGAAGTTACATAAAATTGCTCTGAAATCTCACCTTTCTTCTTCTTTCACTGTGTAGTGTTGGCTGTGTGCTTCTCAAAACCTTAGCATGAACCTTAGAGTGAATGGTTTATCATGTATAGAAATGTAGTCTATTCCCCTTATCCAAGAGGATTGCAGTGGGAATTGAGTGAGATCCGGCACGTAATCTGCCCAATGCAATGGCAGGTGTAGTGAGCATTGAATAAATGTTCATTCCCTGAATGAGGTTGTTGTACAAAATAAGGGAACACGAAAATGGTTTGCACCAGAAGGAATGCTGCCAGGGGTGGAGGGAGAAATATCTTTCGAGTAACAATCTCGCTCCTTACAAGAACAACAGGGATAATAGCAAGGAGGCCTGGCAGAGCTAAATTCCATATTGGGTGAGCCATTTGCATCCTTCCAACTAGAAAAGGAATGGAAAGGCCTGTTCTCCTTTTTAAAAGTAACAGAAGAGGAGATAGTGTAGTTTTAAATGTGACTGAAGACCTTTTTTAGCACTCTTTATTTTTTTAAGATTTATTTATTTATTTATGAGAGAGAGAGAGAAGGAACAGAGGGAGAGGGACAAGCAGACTCCACACTGAGTGCAGAGCCCATGACCCTGAGATCATGACCTGAGCTGAAACCAAGAGTCAGACACTTAACTGACTGCACCACCCAGGCGCCCCTCTCAGCACCCTTGAAATCACGATCTGCATATACGTCTCATCTCCACCTCATCCCCAAATACAAGGTTGGCCTGATTGGAATGTGGAAACAGTGCAGGCCATGCCCAGGATTACACATTGCACAAGATCTTCTCTCTCAGGGAAACAAAGGTGAATCCACATTAGTAGAACGGAGAGTGTCTACCCCACTCACTGTTCACAGGCAAATCAGGAACCTCTGCTTTCAGAATCCCAATATATCTGTGCTTTAAGCACTCAAGTGGTTACAGAGCTCTCCCCGTAGGTACAGAATGGGCACTCAGACTTAAAAAGAAGGTCAAGAGGCATATGAAAGGTAAACTGAGGTTCCCCTGGGTGTCCACAAGCATCTCTTACTTTAGGGTTCTCATTCTCATGGGAAACTGGGAACATTTTAAGAGTGATAAGAGTGACCATTTACCAAGGACCTTCTATGAGCCAGATGCATTATCCCTGATCTGCGCATCAATGCTACAGAGTGGACATTACTTTATAGGAGGAAATTGAATCTTAAAGAAGTAAACTGCTCAAGTCACAAAACTAATAGGTGGGAGGGCCAAATTTGGAATCTCAGTCTGCATGAAGTCCATGCCAGGTCAACCTAGCCCCCTCATCAGGCTAGAAGGAAAGATACTTGGTAGATTCCACACAGAGACCTCCAAAGCGCAATATATTCCAACTGAATGCCTGCCTTTTAACTTCATCACCCGTGAGAGTAGTAAATGCAGACAATGGAAATGGGTTGAGCAACAACAGGGAGCTGAAGCCGAAGCCTGACTCATACCACTCAATGCTAAGTATCAGGCACTTTGACTCACCATCTACTCCACCAATAACAAGAATTCCTTATGAATAGTAACAAAGGACTCACACCTATGATGGAACTCAAAAGCCAATCTAGAGGCTGGAAAACTCATTTTCAGGTAAAAAATGAATTTGCTTTAGAATAGCCTATTAATAAAAACATGCATTGTCTCAGAAGTCCCTATGTAAACACAGCCAACATAATTAAAGAAGTTTGGAGAACAAAGGCAACATCTTTAAATATTTAAATGATTAAAATGAAAATTAAAAATAGATTTCCTTTCAATGAAAGGTTTTAAATTGAATCCATAAACCATGTTTGATTTCTAAAGCTAGCAGGAATGCATGTTAAGTATTAAAGATGTTTAACATGAAATGTGTATTCAATAAAAAATAGATGATTCATTTTTATATGTGGTTTCCAATTTATTTTGTTGAACCCAACCTCCCGTTGGAAACGCAAACAAGCATCCTTAAGTTTGCAAGATCAATGAGTTATAGTAAGTTCTATCAGTTTTAGAAAAGAAAGTAACCTGTTTCAATATATTATTTGTCTGGTACAGTAAGTTTTAAGAATCAGCCAATAAGTAATTCTTAGCAGTTACTCTGAATTTGAGTCCATGCCAGATGTTGTAAATACTGCAGAAGAAGATGGATGAGATGTTCCATTTCCAGCAGAAGCCTGAGCCTTAGATGACTAGAGAAGACATACATTAAGATGTGAGCCCTGGGCTATAGACACGTGGTTTTAGGAACTCAGAAAATTGCCTGGCACAAAGGTGTTCAATAAATGTTCACTGAATTGTTTCATTGACCAAAGATCGAGATCAAGGCTTGTCTTGGATTCCAGTCCTTTGTTTTCCTCTACCCTAGGTGCACTTCCACCTGCACCAGGTTGAGAAGATTTCTAAGATAAATACTTAGATCTCCTTGAAAGATTAACAACTTGACCATTACAAGTCAGAAACCAGAGGAGTTTCTGAAAGCTTACATGATGTAAATACCAAGACATTTGTATGTAGAGAGGATTATACCGTATAAATAGTAATGTGTAAAAGCCCGAATTCACTTACCTCAAGCCAGAACTGCCACGTGCTGATTTTTACTCTGCATGAAGGCCAGTCTTCAGCACAGATGCTGTTCACACCCAAAAGAGTGTGCAAGCTGTTGGCACTGACGGATTCCTGACCAAGGAGCCGTTAGCTGGAGTCAATCACCAGGCAGCACTGTTGCCCACTTCCCAGGTAGAGCACTGGTGAAACTTCACCCCAAGGAGGGGGTCTCCATCTGCAGGAACACAGGTCCCCATGCAGAATGAGATCATTAATCAAGCTGGCAGATGGTTCAACAGAAGCACCACAAAAAGCTGGCTCCAGGGCCCTAAATATAACAAAATTAATTAAAATACACTTTTAATGAGTTCTGAAACAATAAGTTTAAGACAATTCACTTAATTTTTAACCCACCTATATGGAAGAACAGATGGTAATTTAAAAGGGCAATTCAATTCACTTTTAAAAAACTTTCATGAAATCTAAAAATCAAAGACACTTACAATAACTTGTTTTTTTCTTTACTCTGTATCCCTGTTCTGAATAAGTAGAAGGAAAATCTTGCAAAGTAAAAACAGTTGTATAATGGGAGCCAGTCAACAGACTTCCCACTGGGCATCAATTCATTATGTTACATTAAACAAGTCTCCTCCTTTTCTGGGCCTCCGTTTATATCTGTGAAATGGGAGAACTGAGTTCCATTACTCTCACACCCACACAATTTAAGATTGTATTTATATATTTAAAATGAACTTCATGCCCTATGATCCCACAATCTCACTACTAGGTACTTACCCAAAGAACACAAAAATGGTACTTCAAAGAGATACACACACCCCGATGTTCATAGCAACATTATCCACAATAGCCAGATTATGGAAACAGCCCAAGTGTGCATTGACTGATAATGGATAAAGAAGACGTGGTATATATATACAATGGAATATTATTCAGCCATCAGAAAGAATGAAATCTTGCCATTTGCAATGATGTGGATGGAGCCAGAGAATATAATGTTAAATGAAATAAGTTAATCAGAAAAAGACAAATAGCGTATGATTTCACTCATATGTAGAATTTAAGAAACAAAACAAACAAGCATAGGGAAAAAGAAAAGGGAGAGGAGAGGCAAACCAAGAAACAGACTCTTAACTACAGAGAACAAACTGATGGCTACCAGAGGAAAGGTGGGTGGGGGGGAAGGGATAAATGAGTGAGGGGTATTAAGGAGGGCACTTGTGATGAGCATGGAGTGTTGTATGTAAGTGCTGAATCACTAAATTGTACACCTGAAACTTACTGTTACACTGTATGTTAACTAACTGGAATTTAAATTAAAACTTAAATAAATAAATAAAATGAACTTTATTATAATAGCTAACGGTTACTGAATGCATCCCATGTTCCAGAAGCTTTTTAAGTGTTTAAATGTATTCTATCGGGGCGCCTGGGTGGCACAGCGGTTGAGCGTCTGCCTTCGGCTCAGGGCGTGATCCCGGCATTATAGGATCGAGCCCCACGTCAGGCTCCTCCGCTATGAGCCTGCTTCTTCCTCTCCCACTCCCCCTGCTTGTGTTCCCTCTCTCGCTGGCTGTCTCTATCTCTGTCAAATAAATAAATAAAATCTTTAAAAAAATAAATGTATTCTATCAATTAATCCATATAACAGCCCTTATCATCATCATTACACAATGAGTAAACTGAGGCAAAGAGAAAACACATGACTTATCTATGTTTTCCCGGCTGCTAGGTGACTGGGCTGGGCTTTGATCCCAAGCTGATGAACTGGAGAGTCTGTGTTCTTAGCCAACACCCTCTCCAACCTCCCCACTTATTTCTGGTAACTCTAAAAACCAAAGTAAGCTGAGCATGTGGGCAGATGTTACCGGGCCCTTTGCACTGACCTGTCTATGGGCAACGCGGCCTGTGTGAGAGCCACGCCGTACCGCACATGGCAGCTTGAGCCGCCCTGGGAGGCTCTTTATTCACCTTGTTCCTCCTCAGCTCATAGCCGCACTGCAGAACACGGCAAGTCGCTCACCTCCTTCACCTGACAGTAGTCCAGATGTCACTAAGAAAGTGTTTTTGTTTTTGTTTTTTTTAATGAAACATTTTAAAGTTTAACTTCTATTTCTTTTGGGAGGTTACTGGCTTCTTAGGGCCATTACTAACTTATAAATCCTAACCAAACTAGCCGTAATTGAAGAAAAATCATATTATTTGAATGTTTGTGGGAGACTCCATGAACTATTTCAAGACATTGGAATGCAAATTCAAACATAATCACTTTACTCCTGAGTAGCTCGAACTTTCAGGGAAATATTATAAATGTGAGAAAATTAACATTTTTTGATGAGTCAAAGCAAATATGTTTTCCTCATCTTTGTTGCCAAAAGGCAGTTTCTGTGTTTTAAACAAATTAACCAAGGAAGTTCTGAATATCAACTGTGCTTGACAATAAGGAAAGACACAAAAATGCCATACCCTCCCTTGGGCTGACAGGGCAGGTGACCTCGTGTGATAGTTTGTAGGTTAAGGCAGAAGCACGTTCTGGTATTTTGGTATACTTTGGTGTATTAATATTAGGATATATTATGTTATATTAGGACCTGATTAGGAATCCCAGACTGATGACTAGACCATCCCTGTAGAGACTTTCATAAACACGCAGATATCGCAGATTTGATTGACAATAACTTGCTAACACTAGGAACATGCTTGCAAAGTAACTCACTGACCTTCTTGGCTTTTTCCGAATACCTTATGTCATATCCGCCTTAGCCCTCACTCAACTATCAAAGCCATAATGCCAAAAATGGCTTTATAGAAGCCCAAGCAGAAAACTTTGGCTAGCACTAAAGAGAAACCTCCAAAACAGCATTAAAGACAATAATTAAGTCTCTATTCCTAAAATGCCATCATCCTCTGGCCACCAGTGAGTTTTATTCTGATGCTCTGGGATGTGAGATTTTGGAACAGTACACACATAATATACGTTCATTAGAAATGTCATGTGAAATAGTAGAACATGATCACGTGCACTGAGAACATGAAGAAGAATTATTCAAGCATCAGGGTCTCCCTATGCTTAGCTATCAATACCCACACCATTGTGTAAGTGTGTGTGATTCTACAATAAGATGTGCGGGCATAAAATCTCTTTTAGGAGACATACAAATGTCCAATAGACCCATGAAAAAATGCTCAACATCACTTGGCATCAGGGAAATACAAATCAAAACCACAATGAGATACCACCAGTTAGAATGGCTAAAATCAGCAAGTCATAAAAAGACATATTTTAGCAAGGATATGGAGAAAGGGGAACCCTCCTACACTGTTGGTGGGAATGCAAGCTGGGGCAGCCACTCTGGAAAACAGTATGGAGGTTCCTCAAAAAGTTGAAAATAGAGCTACCCTATGACCCAGCACTTGCACTACTAAGGATTTACCCCAAAGATACAAATGTAGTGACCTGAAGGGGAACCTGCACCCCAGTGTTTATAGCAGCAGTGTGCACAATAGCCAAACTATCGAAAGAGCCCAGAGGTCCATCAACAGGTGCATGGATAAAGATATGGTATATATACACAATGGAATACTACTCAGCCATCAAAAAAATGAAATCTTGTCATCTGCAATGACATGGATGGAATTAGAGGGTATTATGCTAAGTGAAATAAGTCAATCAGAGAAAGACAATTATCATGATCTCACTGACATGCGGAATTTAAGAAACAAAACAGAAGATCATAGGGGAAGAGATGAAAAATAAAACAAGACAAAACCAGAGAGAGAGGCAAACCATAAGAGACTCTTAATCATGGGAAACAAACTGAGGGTTCCTGAAGGGGAAGCAGGTACTGGGATGTGGTAACTTGGTGATGGACATTAAGGAGGGCACATGATATAATGAGCACGGGATGTTATATAAGACTGATGAACACAGACCTCAACCTCTGAAACCAATAATACATTATATGTTAACTAATTGAATTTAAATTATAAATAAATAAATAAATAAATAAATAAATAAATAAATAAATAAATAAAATTTCTTTCAGGGATTTGAGAACCAGTGGGATAGTAATGAGGAGAAAGAGAGTCTAACTTTGGCTCAGTCCTTGATGGGGCATCATGAGAAGCCATGGGAATTTGTCTTTTTCATTTTTGAGAGGAGTTAGCAGAATTTCTCTCTTTCTCTCTCAAATAAATAAGTAAATCTTAAAAAAAAAAAAAAAGGGACTACAAGCTTCTCAGGGGCAAGACTGTATCTAACTTATTTCTCTAACCCAGTTCTTAGCTTAGTGCCTGGCACTAAACAGCTCCCAAGTAATGTTTATTGTATCAATGGAGTAAATGTTGTTTGTATATTTGCCTTCAAATCACTGAATACTTGAGAAGCCACCCATCTTGAATCATCACATGGTTGTAATGAAGTCCTTAAAGGGGACTTTTCTCTGCCTCCCCACTGTCTGTCCTCTGCCCACTGGAAGGGTGCCAATCAGAAGAGCAGCAAGCAATGCTCTTGCCACTGAGGAAGGCAGAGGGGAAGAGTAGAAAGAAAAATAGCTTAGAGACCAAAACTGCTCTGAGGCTACTCAGGAGATGAGCTCCAACTATTTTGCTGGATGGATACTTGGTCTGGGAACAAACAAGCCCTTCCTTGAGTATCTCTCTACTTCAGGAACAAGAGGAAGGGACACCTGGCCCTAAACAATTGCTCCTAGGCCTTTCCATGATGATGAAAATAGCCCTGACGGAGAACAAAACATTCCTTCCAAAGATGAAAAGCAAAGCTTAATATATAATGTGAGAACCAATTCAACTGCTTTTTAATTCATAGTAATAGCAAGGTTTGCTGGAAGAATTGCTATCTATAAACCAAACTATAATATCACAAGACTATGCCAGGCAATTTACCAATCTCATCTTGTGAAATCACACCATATTCCTCAAGGTAAGTGTCATGACTTCATTTTAACAGGTGAGGAAATGAGGCTCAGGGAAATTCAGCCCCCCACCAAAGTGATATTGCAAGTCCAGTCTTGCTCACCTCCAAAACCCATGTTCTTTCCACTGAGCCATGCTCCAAGATGCTCTGCAGAGACTTCTCCAGATGCACTGAGACAGGGAAGGAAAAGAGAATACAGAGACCCACAAGCAGTGGTGGGAGAGGACTCAGATACAGGAGTTGGGATTTGAATCAAAATTACAATGAGTTCACGGTTTTACTAGAGAAGGACTCTGCATGCAGGCTCTCCCCATTCCTAGCACTTCCTTTACAAGCCTGTGCCAGTGAACCATCTCAAGCCAGGGCACAGGGAAAATGTCCTGCTCCATCACAAAGTGCCCAGATTAACAGGAATGCTTAGCAAAAGCAGGGAAACTACTCCTGAGTGTCTTCTCTGGCCTCGTGACCCCTGCGGGCTGAATTTTCTTGGCATTCCTGGTCCTGGAAACATCTTCAAGGAGCCCAGGCCACCGAGTGAAACAATCCTAACAGACACATACTGCCCAGTTAGAACCATGTTGCACAGAGTAGCACTCCTGTATGGATGACTGGTCTACCAGGTGGACATGAACATAGGCTACTGGAGAAACCAAGGGATAAATAGGAGATGTTTGAGCAGCTCCTAAACTATGTTGGGGTCCTGTGCCCACCCCTCGACATTAGCTGGGAGCAGGAGGAGCCTCAGACCACACTTCCACACCGTGGGCTTTGGAGTCAGACATCAAGTCATATCAAGGTTTTCCACTTATTATGGTCTGAGGAAAGTCACCTAAACTTTTTCTGTCTTAGCCACTCAATTGTAAAAGGTTTATTTACAGACTGGAGGTACACAAAATATTTCAGGTGTTTTATATTATTCTCTAGCCCAGGAATATCCCCATGGAAGACAAACGCTCAGTTACTCTTATATGATAAATTCCAATAATACATCAGCTGAGATAATGATGTATGTACCAGTGTCTCAATACCGGACCTGCCAAATGACATTAAAATTAGTTACATATAAGCCTGCCCCACCCACTAAATTGGAAATTCTTTAGAGTGCTAAGCTGTGCATATCTGTGACCTAGGATCTTGCAGTGATTCTGGAATAATGCAGATGTTCAGAAAATGTTGGGTATGCGAATGCACTAATGAATGAAAGACCCAGTGTGGCTGTCCCACCAGAGCACAGAGGTGAGCATGTCCACCTTTGCCCTTCTGAGGGATACGGTGGGCCAGTACCGACTGGTTCACTAAACAAATATTCCTTCAGTGAAGCCCTTGTTTGTTCTCTCCTCTTTCGCTCTGTATTTACTTATTCATAGCCTATAAAAAGTTGTTAGCTGGAAATGTTCAACTTTCCTCATTACATTCCTCAAAGGGGGGGTGGTTTCCCCTCATGGAGCATTTTTTTTTTAGTGAGTGAAAATCTTTGGCCTCAAAAAACATTTGCGAGAACTTATGACTGAGTTCAGAATCACCCAATAGCAGCAGAAAGTTCTCGTAGCCCTTGAGTGCCTCAGAAAACAATGTAAGCTCATAGAACCTCTCTGGAAAACATGGGATCTCAATGCTAAAGCCAGAAAGTTCCAGAGAGATGAGCTGGACCAGCCTCTTCCTCCCAGAAAGAATGAGGAAGAGCAATATTCTCTAGGGCCATCCTCGTAGAGTGTAAGCGTGGTCAGGCTCTGTCCTCCTCAGAAACCTCTAATGACCTCCACCCCCCCATAGCTAAAGCCCAATCTTCTTAACATGGCATCTAGCATTCTTTTAAGTGAAGCAATAACCCAATTTTTGTTTATCTCCTACCACTTCCCTCTACAGGCATTTTCCAGCATTTTCTTGCTTCACACCATTGTGTGTTCTGCTGCTGCCCCAGCTGACAGCCCCCCTCACCCTGCCAGGTCCAGGACAAACATCACCTCCCGTTTCCCTTCATTTTTAATCTCCATGCAGCTTGCAAGTTGAGAAGCCATGACTCAAACCACGCTATTTAATTTCAAATCTTGTATTCTTTGTACTATTCCATAAGATTTCTGAGCAGTGACTTTGGTGTAAAAAGTGGATCTTAGTAAATTCATTTTCTTCTAAAGATGTATTTTTTTAAGTCTTGATCAGATTAGCAAATGCCATACTTAGGATTGAATTCTTGTGTGCAGAGGCAAGCATTTACCACTAGGTAGCTTAAAAGGTGTAATTAGAGAACAAAGGTAGAGGGATTGGCTGTCCTCCTTGACTGGTCGGGAATCAGAAAACGCCAGGGAAAAGGACTTGCCCTCAGATGGCTGCTCTTCAACTCAAGTTGGACTGTCTGCTTTCATGTGGGAAGCTCCCAGCCGAAGAGGCTCTGGGAGGGGGGGCTTGATGGCTCAGACGGTTTCTCCACTAGGCATGTGACCAACAACATCACCGCTTCCCCTGGGACCTAGGAAATGTTGCTCTGCGAGCCCAGCAGAACATACAAAGAGTAGCCAAATGTGGCCCCCGCTCCACAGGTGCTCCTACCACACATTTTCCCACCACTTCTCCCAGGAATCCCTGTGAGCAGCGAATCACAGCGTGTGCAGGTTTATTTGGGAAGTTTGGCCGTTCCTTCAGTGGAGTCTCAGCATTTTGCAATATGTCAAATGGTGTTAAGGAAGAAAGGGAAGAGGGGACAAGGGAGAAGAAAGCTAGCACTTACATACCAAGAGAGGCCATTTCAGATACTTCAACATTATAAATCATACACGGTGCCTAACAGCCATATGGATGCTTATTATTCTTTCGAGAAACTTGCACATAGTTGTATTTACATCCAGCTTGAAATTAAGTTTTTATTACTCTAATTCTTGGTCTGAACATATGCCATGGATCATAAAATATTTACTCTGTGCACATATAGTACTCTCACGGAAGCGAGTAAACATTCAGATTAGAATCCAGTTAATCTAAGCAACCCTCACCAGAGAGTTTTATTTGCCCACCCTCATTTATTACCAGGGCTTAGCATCTCTAAGCGAAGGTGCTACTCCAAGTACATAATCTAATCTAGCAGACATTTTGATGTCTAATTGGTGATTTTGTAAGGAAGTTGACAGTCAAAATGTCTAGCGTTGAACTCAGCTCACATGACTCAATATAAAATCGTCATTTTGTAGGATGTCCCCTAATTGATGTACAGTCTACAAAATACCATCAAATGTCCAAGAAAATGTTCTCTCTGGGGAGTTTCAAGCTTTGGCAGAAAAGTATATCTCGGTCTGAGTTCCTGAATTTGTTAAGATACATTTTCTTTATAGTGCCTTCTTAGCGACCAATAACTTCTATTAGATTTTCATTGAAAAAAAGCAGTAATAACAACAACAATAATAGAATCATTGTTGTTATTATTGTTTTTATTATTATTATTAACAGCTGTACTGACCCTTACTATTCACAGCTGCAAAAAATTATGGTGAGTGGAGGGGCGCCTGGGTTGCTCGGTCAGTTAAGCGTCTTGATTTCAGCTCAGGTCGTGATCTCAGGATCGTGAGATTGAGCCCCACATTGGGCTCCATGTTGGGCTCCACATTGAATCTGGAGCTTGCTTAAGATTCTCTCCCTCTCCCTCAGCCCCTCCCCTCCTACTCATGTGCTCTCTACAAAAAAACATAAATAAACAAACAAATAAATAAATTAGGTGAGTAGGACTTAATTTTCCTTTCTTGATGGGGGCAGGACTTCGTAACTTGTGTCCAGTGAATACAGCAGAGATCGGTGGTCACCAAGGGCTTCAGGGGGCAGGGATGAACAGCGAGAGCAAAGAGCATTTTTGGGGTGGTTAATATTCCATGAGATGCTGTAGTGGTAGATAGATGTCATTATACACTTTTCAAAATCCATAGGAAGTGCAGCACCAAGTATGAACCCCAATGTAAACAATGGACTTTGGATGATCATTTGTCAGTGTATGTTCAGTGACGGCAACGAATGTGTCACTCTGGTGGGGGATGTTGACAACGGGGAGGCTGTCATAGGGGCTAGATGTGGAAACTCACTGTACTTTCAGGTCAATATCTCTGCCTGAATGCTATAAGCAATTCAACTGCAACATGCCCCAAACTGAAGATATCATCTGAAACACCACTGCTCACCAGTCTTGCCCCTTCTGCGTTTCTGATTTTCATTAATGGTCTAACAATCTATCTGAAGTCCAATATTAATTTTCTGCTCCTCATCCTTTGTGCCTCAAATCTATTAGTCACAACATTCTGTTGAATTCAATCATGTATATTTCTTTCAAATCCACCTCCCTCTTTCCATTTCCCTGGCACTATACTGAAAAGATGCTTTAGCCCTTTTATCTTCCATTCTCCCCTCCACCTTGCCTCCAGAGCGGCCTTCCAAAAAAGTCTCATGCTCCTCCCTGCATCATAGCCTCCAGGCACATTCCACTACTCCCAGAATAGGCCCCAGGGTAAGATCCATGCTTTTTCCAGCCTGTAGAGCTTAATACCGATTCCCGATTCCCGCAAACACCAGACCCTTCTAACCTCATGCCTCTGTACCTGCTGGTCTCTCAGTCCTGATTGAGTGCCTTCCCCCACCCCCCTGCTGACACAGTCCTCTCTATCCTTCAAGTCAAAGCTTAGATCTCCCTTCCTCTTGGAATCTTTCCCTATTAATCCCCCATATCCTGCAAAGTGAGATGATGTCTTCCTTAGCTGCACAAAGCATTTTGCTAGCACTTGCAAGAACACTGTATTGATATCATTACGTCCAGTTCTGTGCCTCTCCCATAAGGTCACGATCTCCTTAATAGCAAGACTCCGTCATGCCTCTTTGCATAGCCCAACACCTGCCACTTATTTAGGGCTAATGCCTCAAGATTTCCACCAAACTCCTCCATCACTGATAAGCTGAATGCCTTCAGACAAATCAGCATCTTTTTATGTCTGTGTGGTGTGAGTTCATGGGCAGCATAAAATACCCATACCGATGTTCATCTCTTTGTTGCAATTTACCCATGTCAGCGCTGGTATATATTATTCTTCCTTCACTTGTTCTGACTCATTTCATTCATTCATCCATTCATGTGTTTACATTTGTGATAGACAAAGGATGGTGGCCCTTGAATAAGGAATGTATTTTTTTTTCAAAAACTATAGGTAGAGCAAATTTGACTCTATCTTCAGGTTCCTTCTTGGATGCAGTTCCTAGATGAATGCTCACAAACTCCTTATGTATGAACGCAATGAGATTATCAAAGGTTTGGACTGAAGCTGGCCCTTGGTCAGTTTTGATAACTGTGTCTTAAAGCCCTTTTCCATAAAGAATAAATCAGTGTTTATGGCAGATAACCGTCCTAGCTGAGAAGACTTTGTATAATGCAAGTATTGCATAATCATGTTATTTGTATTCCTTGACAGCAGAATTTACAATGCCTCGTTTAATGAGAAATTGAATGGAAGATGTGTTTGAAAAATTAATCCATTTTAATAATATATGGCACTGATATTGGCCATCTCTGGCAAAGCTTATACCTATAAACTAAGAGAGTATGAATACCAATTACAATAAAAAATAATGAGATATGTATTATTTCCCCAAGAAAATTACTTTTAAAAATATGCATTTTGACATCCTCAAGATTAATTACACAATTATGCAGTTCCAAAGTGTAATCAGTAAAATTCTAAGCAGCAGTGAGAGAGTGAGCATTCACATTTACAAAAAATCCAAAAACCTCACTTCTGATGAAACTTGCATTACAAAGTCATTGAAGTTTAGAGAATATAGCTTTTTGATAAAAATATTTATCAGTCTCTATCCAGCAAAGTCTTGGGACTGGGAGTAATTTAACAGTAGCAATGAAATAATGATTAGAACATTGCAAAATATACTGAGTCAAAACAAAGGCTGAATACTGAAAAAACAGAAGAAACCAGGTTGTTTACCAAAGGGAGTCTGCACAAATAGATTTAAGAAGAAAACTCATTCCCAGAAATGTTTTACTTTGCTTAATGAAAGTGCCACTTTCAAAAGGCAGGCATTAAGGTGAACAAATCAGGATAGAAATCATAGGTGAGAAATCAGCATTGAGGTTCAATAGTTTCCAACTCAGGCCCTTGTACTTCTGAAAATTCAAGCCAAAACATTATAGGACATACAGCCCAAGTAGATTCAGGGTGTCTTGGGGTTCCCCTGACATCCACATGACCCCTAGATTGTTCCAATGAGTGAATGATCATCTCTTTTCCAGAGATGAATCTCCACACATCACACTGGAGCCAAATCCAAAGCCAGGCAGCTCTGATTATCAGAAAGTCCTTCATTATATTAAGCAGAAACAAAATTCCCCTGCTCTTCTTAATCACAGGTCCTAGTTTGAGCTCTTGGTATCACTGACAACCGCCATCTTGTCCAAGAGTGCTCTGCTGTTATTTGAAGACAGCCAGCCACCATGCTCCCTTTCCCCATTTCCAGGCTTCTGTTCTCCAGCTTAAATAATTCCAATTGCTTATTTCAATGAATATTTTTCACATGTTCCCCACAGTGCTAAAATTCCTAGAGAACTAAGTCCTTTCCTATCCGTCCAGCTATCACTGTTCAAACTAAACTGGTTTGTGGCATATAGTAACTTCCAGAAATGTTGTTCAAATGAATTGCTGTATATCCTCTCAGTAACTGGGTCCTTCTCCTTTGATCTCACTTTTCATAAAATAAGGTCATTGACATTCTGCCTATGCCTCATCTTCAGACTTGGATAAAGGGTCACTAAGGCATAAAGGGTCTAAACATAGGCTTTCCACAGGTAGGATAAAAGCAGCATAGGATCTGGGGAAGGGAGTAGTGAATCTCACTCCTGAGACACTAAAAGCAAACATTGATCTTTCCAAAGGAGCCACGGCAGAGAGAGGAACCAACAGAACTTGGTAAGCCCTTGGTAAGAACTTACACTTCTCTGTGTTTATAATTCTTTACTCATGTTTTCCCATAAGAGTAAACCCTTGGAACAAAATTCCTAAAACTTTATAGGTTTGGGCAGCAAGAAAAAGCCAAAGAAGGGGCTCAATTTCAGAGAGGTGAAAATCCTTTCTTCCTAAATAGAAGAGGGTGAGCAGCCAATGCATATGAGGGAAAGGGGCTGCCCCGGGCCTAAGATGAATGAAGAAAAGAAGAGCATAGAGCCTGACCCAGCCATGGAAGGTACTCTGGTGCTTAACAAAAGAAACACTGGGGGGCTGTTCCTGACAAGGAATCATATACGGCATAGAAGCTACATATTACATCACAATATCAGTAACATCTTTCATGGGCATGGAAGTGGGATCCTAGGGCTTGTTTCAGATCCATCATCATGGCCTTCCAGAGGGTCCATGGAGGCTGGTGACCAAAAAAATCCAGGACTAATTGTTGGCCTTGCTCATAGCTGACCCATCTCAGGAATGAGGCTTCTCTGTCTCCGTCAACCTTCCCTCTATGTCAGTTGATAATAAAGAGGCTTTTCTGTGCCAGGAACCAAAGCTTGGAGACCTAAAAGATGAAAGTCCCTTGCATAACACTCCTCCTGGTGTAAGGCTTGAAACTCCAAAGGGCATTGATCTGTTTCCCTAATCATCACATATAAATGGTAAGTACCTCAAAACCGGGCACCACACCTTACTCTCTTCTTGAGCCATTTCTAGAGCATAGGATGCCAATCAACACTCAGCCTCTAACACGTTTCCTTAAGACCTTATAGTTTAATAATAAGACGGCAGAACTGAAACATACAACACAGTAAAAACATGAGGCATAATTACGACTGCATATTGAATTATTTATAAAGTTAAATACATTCTGTACTATTGATACCTGCTCATAAGGAACCCAGAACGCCAATTTACATGTATACGGTATTATGTCTTTATTTATTAAAAAGATCATGAAACATCAAAATCCATTCTGTGCATATGACCCAGCTAAGAAATAAGGAGTAAGAAAAATCATAGCTATGCCTCCATAAATTTATCACACTAATATCACAAAAGTTATGCATTCCTAACTACTATAAAGCAGATGGTTTCATTTCAAACACTCTGTGAGTTTTATGTTTCTGAATAGGTCTATTACAAATGCCTTGTCTTAAAATGCTGGTAAACCAGTGACTGCAAGATAGCATGTGCTATATCTAGATCACACATCAACCAGCTCCTGCAATGAATACATGCAAATAAACTATTTTGTATATTTCAAGATAGGCAGCATCCATTTCATTTTAAAGTCTTTATTCATGCTATGGTCATATGCAAGAACTGGTGGTTAGCAGACAGTGAAAGGATGCTAGATAAATGCTAAATTCATTCTAGATCAGGGTTGTGAACATCTGGAAAAAGCTATACTTGGCCTGAAAATGAGTCACAGAATGTAAAATATCCAAAATATTGACTTACTCACCATCTGTTATTTTGTGGAAAGGAACAAGGAAGGGATTTTATTGCTGATACTAGCATAATAATTTTAAGACTTTATGGAAAGACAAAAAAATGAGCTTTCAAATAGAAACTACATGATTGGAGTCTTTCCTAGGAAGATATTTTCAACACAGCTCTCTTAATACCCCAACCCACCCCATATATATTTATTGAAGATCCAGAATACAAAACATTCCAAATAAGGATGGCCTAGAGAATATGATCTTTGGAAGTCTTTAAAGTGGTAAACACATGGTTAGGACCCTGCTGAGAGTTGGTTTAATCTCATGTTGAAGAGCTGTTTTCTGGTTTGAAGAGTATATTCCTTTAATGGCTAATCATCTATCTTGTGTGCTTTTCTGGAAGTAACTGGAAGAAACTCAGAAGACTGAGAAAATGATTAAACAGGTTTAGTCACAGGTCAATGATATGAAGTCAAACATGGACACCAGAGGTGAGCTCTGATCTGGAGGATCAAGATGACGTGAGCCAAGTTTTCCAGTGCTTCTCACAGTCCAGGCATCATGGTGGGAAGAAATCAGGATAGGGGCTAGGGATTGAGCCACCTGAATTTTTATCTTGATTCTGATACCAAGAAGCTCTTTGATGCTGGCAAGTCCATTTATTTTCTGGGTCTCAGTCTTCCAAAATAGTGGAACATATTCTTGCTTGAATCATTTACTTTTTGTGAAGCTCAAGCAACAATGTGAATGAAAGTATTGAGCCCCTGTGATATATCATTGTATGACATACAATGATGATATGGTCCTGATTCTAAATAGGGCATCAATTTTCCATATTTATAAATCAATTGCAGACACCTATAGACAAAGGCAGATAAATAGATGAGAATCTCTTTCTCCAATATCGCTGCAGGGAAATTGTTGAGGCATGTGAAGTTTCAGACTTCAGATTCTGGAATTGTTATTTGGGTTCCTATTATTCAACTTACAAGGGATTTATTTTCTTTCAGTTTCTTGGAGTCATATTTAGGCCATGTAAGTCAGATCTGCTTCTCTTGGGATGAAACTCTGGTATAAATCTCTCTATTTGCATAATGGTTTGTGGGATGTTTTTCCTAAAATACCTTCACATGCACTGATTTACCACAGGATAGAGTATGCAGTATGCAAAGAGAGGATTACTATTCATATTCCACACTTAAGGAAAAATCAAATTCAATTCATTTAAGTCAATTAAAATTAAATATCTTAGTACCTTCTGGGATGGAAAGGAACACAATAATGCCTATGGCCACAGTCTAGTTGGAAAGACAAGTAGCTAAATGTGCTATGCAGTACTAGCTTACTAAGTCTCTATTGTGTGAATCGGAAAGGTAACATGCCCAACTGAAGGTTACACAGGGTCCACGATGAGTCCAGACGAGGACCTGTCTCTCTCAAATGCCAAGCTAGTGCTCTCTGTACTACTCCACACAGAGTTAATGTTCAGTCTATCTTTAACGGATGGCTTTGGAGCTTTTCTCTTTTTTCTTCTTTTTTTTTTCTTTTTACATTGAAGAGATCTGTCACAGTTCATAAAATTGGATAACCCAAGAACTAAGGATTCATCAATAGTACTAGAAATGTGCAAAATTCAAACATCTTATTTTTCTGTTCACATCAGTAACAACCATTGACTGCCAACCACAAACAAGGCTTTGTCTAAGACCTTAAAGGATGAGTAGGATTTTCCATAGTAAAATAAATTTTGGGGAGCAGCACATTGAAGAAGTGCAGAGTGCATCTGGGGGCCAGATTTGTACTGCTATTAAATGAGGAAGTGAATGCTTTGCCTGTTGCTCATTCCTAAATATGTGCACATGCCTCCATATGATGATATATGGGCTTCATGAAATATGTATAAGCTGCTGTCAAATTTCCGAACAGCTATTATATAACTGTTTCAAAGATATTGATCAGGCATTCTAGCAGCATTCTTACAAAGCCTTTATTTGTTTCATGAGAATTATGTGTAATTATTTTGATGGACGTACCCTAGAATCAATTCTGTTTACATTATCTTACTATAGTGTTCATTTTTCATTCATTCAAAACATTGTCTTCATTTTTTCCATGTAAATTCAGAGAGTTTGGTTTGAATCATTTTCCTTTTCCTATGGGAAATTTCAGTCTTGAGGACAAGAAACTCCTTGCATAGTACCAAACCCCATCATTCTGGAAATCACCCTCCAATCTGACTATAGGTTGACAGTAGACAGACTTCCACTGGTCTTGACCTGTAACTTCCTGGTCTCAGGAGGTGTCCTAAGCTGGATCAGGGTCATTTGGGGAAAATAGACTTCAGTATATATACAAATAAATATATATATATATTATAAAGCAAAGTGTTTTAAAACAACTAAATATAGCTAGTAATAAGCTACTTTTCCAGTAATGTCTCTCTCCATTCTTTATAAAAAATGTGTTTTTCTTCTTTTTGAATTTGGTTGGATTGCATGATTATTTTTGGCTATGCAGATGCAACCTTTCCATTTTTGGCATATTTCCTCTTCTATATGTAGAAAAGCAATGAGATTTAAAATCATAACTGGGACTAAATCTCTTACTAATAATGTGACCTTGAGAAAGGGCTTGTTTCAGATCCATTTATTATCATCAGTCATCATGGCCTTCCAGAAGGGTCGATGGAGGCTGGTGGATGAAAAAACCCAGGACAAAACGTTGGCTTTCATTTCCTCATTCATAAACATACACTGAGAGATTATAAAAATATTTTATACTTATATACATAGATGTATATATACATATACACATACATATACATGTATACATATACAGATACATCATACATATCTATAAATAACAGTATTTACCACACACATTTATTGTTAAATGAGATAGAATGGTGTGTTGTTTAGTAAGTGTTAAATCTTCCTCCTTCTCAACTCTGTAACTTATACTGATTGATTAATCTGATTGATGAATTGGACCTATTATATAATATATTTGCAGGTAATCTTTTGTTGTTATTGTTGCCATTTAGTATCAAATCAACATATACGACACCATGATGGAAATCGCTGTCCTTGGTTCTGAATGCCCAACATTATCATCAAAGACATGGATCATAGAATTGTACCCAGAAAAAGAACAAAAGGTTAAGATGACTAAATATTTATATGTGAAGGTTTTCTTATAGACCCAACCAACAACTCTGTACTTTAATTCAAAAGTCAACATAATTTGATTCCACATCAAAAGAAGTGTAACATTATTCAGACGGCTCTGATGCTGAAGAACTTACTACTCACCACAGCAGCTCATTGCATCATTAAACATTGTTAATTATTAGAAAATAGTTGTTTTCACTGAGCCCTATAATCTTACCCAGAAGTCTTTGTTATGTCTTTTGGAGGCATATTAGCAATTCATGTCTCATTGGGTCATCTGGATATATTTTTGGTAAAGTTCCTTATTAGGGTTAATGATAAAAATATGAGCAAGGCAAATACAAAAAAAATGAGACATAAAGTTATTACCATGAAGAACAAAAAATGGCTAAATAATTTTATCATGTATGTGTGAGAGAGAAAGAAAAAAGAGAGAGAGAATAGGGAACTTAATAGGAACTTGTAATGAATCAAAACCAATTTTAAATGTCAACTCTTCAGTCCAGCAGCTATCATTCTCTCCTCTGATTTCATTTAGAATTTTTAAGGTTTTCTTACTATATGCTTATTACCTGTCATTCTAATAAACTACTTTTATTTTTCCTTCCTTCAGTAGACTGTGATGGTCTCCAGGACAGAGGCAGTATCTTATTTTTCCTTTGTATGTGTTTCAATACATAAACATGTGTGGCATATAGTAGGCACTAAATATTGGTTGAATGGATGAATTCGATATCAAGAGAAGGAACTGTCAGTATAGGAAAGGAAAGTTTCTTCATCATTATATATATTCCACATGCTGGAAATGCTGGAGAGAGATTCACATCTAAAGAGGGAGCCAGGATGTATGAGCTCTCTGGTTTTTTTAATTCTGATACTTTCAAGACTAGGACACTAATATAATTATCCCATGTTTCTATCCAAATTCCTCAATAAATTTCTTGAATCTAAGCCATGCCACTAATAGAAACTGCTACAACTAAAATAAATATTATAAAAATTTCACTTTATGAAGAAACATTTAAGGAAAAAATTCTATTACAGAAAGACCAGGACTTACATAATAATATTTTTTCTCTATGGAGAAAAAATATTAGCTGCATTTGCCCATACAACATGGCTGTTTCTTTGAGATAGTCCAAAGTGTTCTTACATTTTCCCACAATTTCCCTAGATTTACAGAATCCGTGTTGAATGGATCTCTAGTTATCAACTGATATCTGGACTCAATGATATTTTTCTTCTTGTATATTTGTCACAAAATCTCTTTGTTGCAAGAAGTCTCTGTTTACTTTTTACTTTTAACACATTTACTTTTAACAGGTATATATACATATGTATATATGTGTGTGTGTGTATACACAAACCTCAAACATTAAATACAATGAAAAGAAAAATACCTTAACATATTAATGTATTTCAAATATCTTAACATTTTATTCATGAAAAGATAAATAGAACTGATTAAAGATTACAATGAGTCACTCCAGGAAAGAGCAGCAATAACAGAAACAAAGGGCAAATTATAATAATTCCATTTTTTCAATGGAAAAGACTACATTTAATCAATAAATTCTATTTTAGAAATACCAGGACCCTCATATTAACATTGTTTTGTTCATTCTCTTCCCAGCATGACACTCTGCTTACATTTATGAGTTGATTACTTCTAATTACAATATGTCCATGCTGTGTGTCACAAAGACACCTTATAATCATATTGCAGGAAGAAATTTCCAATAAAATAGTATAAAAGATTGTGTGTACTCCAGGGGACAACAGTTCTGATGAGACACATAAGAAATCAAAAAGAAATTACATGCATTCTCAATTTTTATTTCATGTACAAATAACTAACTTCTTCACTTACATACAAAAATTCTGTCCCTGGGAACCTCGGTGGCTCAGTCAGTTAAGCATCTGCCTTTGGCTCAGGTCATGATCTCAGGGTCTTGGGATCAAGCCCCGCATCAGGCTCCCTGTTCAGCAGGGAGTCTGCTTCTCCCTCTCCCCCTGACCCTCCCCCCCCTTATGATTTCTCTCACTCAAATAAATAAAATCTTTAGAAAAAAAAAGAAAGAAAGAAATTCCATCTCTATATGTCATTCCTATTCTCAATACAATGGTTTATAGAAATAGAATGTTGAGGAAATGTTAGACTTGAAATTTATATGGAAGACAAAATATTTTGGAGTAAATATAGTATTTAGTACATATGAGGATCCAAAAATATTTTGTGTAAATCAACTTCTATTTCTATAGACTTACACTGTCATTCCAAGGCTTCACAGAAGCACACTTTTCAAAGACAGCTCCGATCAGCCTTCAACTACAATGAATGGATGTGAGGGGCAAGATCAGCTTAAAACTGGTAAATGCAAGCCTTTATCATGAACACAAGAAGCCCATGAGTAGTCCTCTAGGGGTTAACAATGTTTGTGTGTTGGGAGAGGTATTAGTGCAGGGCCCCTATAAACAATGGTAGACGGGGATTGGAGTCAACTTATTGCTCACCTTGAAGTAAGTAGAACAGTGGTTGCTATGCTGGGTGATTCAGTTAAAGCAACAGATGAGAGCCCGAGAAAATGGGAACAATAACTTGTCAAAGGTCTGGGTACCTCTGGAACTTCATAATAGGTTGTGTGACCACATGCAAGTCACTTCCTCTCTTTCTCCCAACCCTTAAAACCCAATTTGCCTAGGGGCATCTGGGTGACTCAGTCAGTTAAGTCTCCAACTCTTGATTTAGGCTCAGGTCATGATCTCAGGGTCCTAGGATTGAGCCCCATGTTGGGCTCTGTGCTCAGTAGGGAGTCTGCTTCTCTCCTTCTTCTCCTCTGCCTCTAGCCCCTCCCACCCGCTCATGTGTTTTCTCTCTCTCTCAAATAAATAAATAGATCTTAAAAAAAGAATATTAAAAAAATAACCCACAATTTGCCGAGATGGTGGGTGAGTCACCCTATAATTCTATCAATATGTGATTTAGGAATCACACATGATGGACTCTGATGATGGGAAGTGTGTCTCTACGTGCAGTCCACTTCACATCACCGCTTGTGGCGATGAATTGCTAAGAACTGAGTCTAAAAAAACAGCTTTATGCATACTAATTACTGATCATAGAAATGTGAGTTTCTCCTTTGAAAATGTAACAAGATCAATTTCTTTAAAACTAAAACATAAGTGGAGGCAGGGGCACCGAAGGGAAGTATCTGGACAATATTGGCTCAAAACCATTTATTTAAGCAATAATACTCAAGTAAAAGGTAAGAAAGCTATCATTTCTTGGAGCTGCCAATAGCCATTGTCCCAGAAAAAGACACCTTTCTTCACCATCAGAATGCTGGCCTGTTGGTGAGTCTCTCTTAGGATCCAATGTTTTGAGGTATTTTAACAGCAACGTTCTGTTGCTTGGATTTTGTCAACTGCTTAACACATCAACCGGAGTGCCATCCGGCCAGGTGTGGATTCTAACTCTGCTGTGACCCAATCAGTGGCTTGTGCAAAGGCATCGTACTGAGCCTTCCTCAACTTACCTGCGTATTTGTTGACTGCATAGTGGCAGCTTCTTGCAGACATTTGGTGAGAAACAGAAATAATGTGTGTGAAGACCTGGGCACAGTCTTGGCCCTAGGGAGTCGGTGATGGGGAGATACTATTTTTATTTGCTACCAGCAACCAGCCTTAGAGTCAGGAAATGTATGCCTCAAAAAATTCTTATCTGTTGCTGTTGTTATTCCTTAAGTTCTTTAAGTGACATGGTAAAAACAAATAGATTGCATTGATAGTTTCTATTAATAGAGGAGAATTTTTTGACATAAATGGTGATTTGATTATTGCTTTACCTTTTGCCAAAAAATAATCTAGCTCCACTTCAAATAATCCCACTTCTGTTTGTGTGTAGTTCATAGATTCCAGGAACATTCCCTCACATGAAAAACCAAGAAAATAGAGCAGTATTGATATCTCTAGGTTATAGACAAATGAAGGCTCAGAGAGGGTGATTTGCTCATGGTCACACAGGTAACGGAAGGCCAGGATGGGGCTAAAACCTAGATCTCTAGATTCCAACACAGCGTTTATTTATTTGGACTATGATGCCTAATTTTCTGGCCTCACATCCACATTTCTTGTTCTTTCCTGTATGTAAAAAACAAAGATTAAGTATAATAACCACATTACTCAATGTGGGGAAAAAAGGCCTTGGACTCAACAGCTTAATTCACATCAATAAATCATGACACACGCACACACACATCCTACCTTAATATAGTAAGATAATAAAAAAAATTAGTTTTATCAATTTAGTTTCACTTGATGATTTTTTGTTAAAAGATAAAGGTGATTTCTTAGGTGATATCTTACTCCAACACCGAATGACAGGGAGTTTATTAGTGACATTTTATAAGACATGTACTCATTTGCATTAGAAGCTGCTGCAGCCCAAGCAAAATTGGAATTAGAATATATCTCCCATAAAAAGAAAGGTCACAATTGGCTTTTCACCGGATGGATTTAATTTTGTAATACCACAGTACAACTGAGGTGATAGTGGAATGTTACAGGTGTGAGAAAAAATAATTCACTTTACCACGCAGCATTTAGAAAGAAAATGAGGAAATAGCTTTGTGGCAAATCTGGAGGGGGGGTGCTTATCACTCCTCCTCACCAAGTAAAATAAGGTTATTATTCATGCAGAGTTATATAGTTCTCAAAATCTAGCACGCTGAACTATTGCTGATAGCCAAACTAGAAAACGGGGCTGCAGGTACCTGGATCCTACGGTATAAAGCATTTTGAAGCACAGATGAATTTTCATCCTTTTTCATTTCTTAAGTTACTGGTTAGGGTTCAAAGCATTAGGATAAATTGACAGGGCTTATTCCTTTGATGTTCTTTCTATATAATATTTTAGTCAGAGAGTAAAACTTAGTTATTTTCTTGAGAGAATAGTCCTGGAAATAATTTTTTTTTTGTCGCTGTTCATTTGTTTTGTTTTTGTGTTCTATCCTGAATTGCAAACACAGGGTCAAAAGCATCATGCAGAGATTGATAGCAAAGATGTTTATGTGCTAACAAGACAAAATCAGCAGGTGCATGAGCTTTTCTGTTGAGTCACTAAGCAGATCTAAGTACCCAGACTTGGACTCTATTCATAGACCATTCCATAATGACTATTCTGCTACCAAAATGAGGAAGGCAAAGCCATAGAAATGGATGCAACCCACAAAGAAATTGCTTAAAAATGACTGATGATGGGTTAGAGATTGTTGACTATCTTAGAAGTTCAAAGCCGTCATCCTCTAAGTTTGGGGCTTGTAATTAATGTCTGCAAAGAGATTATTTTGCTCCTTATCCAGAGAAAACGCACAAAAAGTAAAGAAAATGTGAATGCATAAATACAAACATACACACACAGTCATAACTACATCCCATGAGACAAGAAGAGTAAATTTTTAGTAACTATGATTTATAGCTGTATTTTGTCTATGAGCTTATGGTAACAGATGGTGAGAGGAAATAGAAAATCAGCGTGCACATTCATGTTTTTAAAAAGAGAAATGACATTAAATCAAGAAATTCAGAATGAGTGACCCATTTAAAATGCACTCATCTAAGTTTCTATGGAGGCATGTTAATTATCATAATATATCTTTCCTAAGGGAAAAAAAGTGGCATGACTTAAGTAAGATCCTCATGGTGAGATTACTTATATTTAACTGGAAGATATATGAACTCCACGAGCCAACTTGAAAAATCTTTCTGCATCTCACCAGCCTTTCCTCCCTGCTTCTAGTCCCCTTTATGAGCACGGACTCTTGAATAAGTGCTCGCACATCACTAGCTTGTCTATAACCTGGTGATCACTGGCCTCCCTTTATTGGCCAGAATGATGCACAGCTTCACAATAGTCAGATCCAAAGTCCTTGACAAGAATCAGTCCCTATGAAAATATTATACGTTCCTTAGAATTGCAAGGTAAAATGTATGCATTGCAAATCCTATCCACAATATCTGTTCTACTAAATATTAACTATTTTTATTGGTGTGTTAATAAACTAATAGCTGTTCTTAAATATCTATTGGTTTCAAGTAAAAATAAAAGTCCAAAAAAACCTATGAAACTCAAGTTCCTTCTTCTCTCCCATGACCCTTGTGATTTCTTATAAGCCATACAAAGGACCTGAGGATCCAAATAATGTAATTTATAAAAGGAGAAAATGTTGAATATATATACTTAATAATTACCGACAAGAGTCATTCCATATATGACTATCTGCAAAATTAGATATAGCATAAGGTCAGCTGGTAGCAAGGGAATCAGGTGCAGCAGGAGCTATGTACTGAGAGGAAATGGGCCTGCTGTGGAGTGGCCACACTGAGGAAGAATCCCAGGACCGCAGCCTAACAAGGCGAGGGATCAAGCTGGAAAGGTTCAGTAGGTACAGCAGGTGGCTCTATCTCTTTTTCTGTTTCATTTTTGAAAACGTATAAATAACATTTTTTTCCTTCACCAGATCCAAAGGAATCAAGATAAAGGAGAGATAAAACCACTAAACCGAAAAGTACATAGTGTGATAGAAGAAATACGAAATAACAAGGAGAAAGTCTTCCTTACTGGCCCAAGAGGAAGTTAAAATTCCTGTACGGGACCTGCACGAAGGCTTCCTAGGTTATGAGCAGTCCTGCCTGCTGACATCTCAAAGCTGAACTCGCTACACTTGTAGAGAAGATGAAACCTTCATTTTGGGGGCCAGTAAGGAGAAACGTGGGTCCCAACATGTGTAACTCTGTAAATGACAGGAATAGAATAAGCCACAACTGTTTGGGGTCTCGCCCCCTCCAGATCTCCCCCATGCACGCCTCCTTACACTGAGTTTATGAATACTGGAGGAGGGACATACACCCACTCAGTGAATGACCTTGACAGAGAACCTTAAACTGAACCAGAAGTGTTGGGACAAGGCCAGCATAGAGAGGGAAAGCTGTACCCCCCCCATTCAAACACCACTGCCTGATAATCCCTAATACCCCTTCTCTCCTTTAACTCTCAGAATTTCTGATTGCAGTATTTTTGGTGTGTCACTGACAGAGTCCTTCCCTTGACCAAACTTTAGTCAGGCTCCTCTGAATCCTCTTCCCAACAAGGGGTCAACTTTTGGAATTCCGTGTTCTTTTTTGCATCACTCAGTTTTAGCAAGAATCCTGTCGAGTTGGTTTACCCAGAATCCCCCACCCTCAGTATTCGGTCACCTTGGCCTGCCTTCAGCCAGAATCCCATTAGATCTGTTCAACCACAATCCCCCATCTCACCCCTGAGGTTTCCTCTTAGTCATTTTCCACTCACAGACGCCCCATCCTGCTCCTTAGCTATACATTCCCATTTTTCTCTCTTGTGTTCATAGTTCAAACTAATCTCTCTCCCCTACTGCAAAGCCCCACCACAGTAGTCCCTACTCCCATTTCCCTAGTCCTGAATAAAGTCTGCCTGACTGTTGTAATAAGTGTCATGAATCATTTTTTCTTTGACACCTTTCCATTAAAGCTTTGGCCCCTCCATCCTCCATGGGAGAAAGCAACAAGAGCTTTGCTACCCTACCAGCGACCTCTCTAAGGCTTTATGACCCAGGTCTTAACAGGTGCAGCCCTATCATCCAGCCCAGCAACCCAAGGACCAGGGCTTTTCAAGACAAGGCATCTGGATCTCCCCAAAGGCAGTTAGAATATTTAGCACTATTTGTATGTTAGACTAGAAAACCTCAGACAGATCAATTGTCGCAGTACAGATCACACCTTTTTGAAGAGACCTGAAAAGAAAAGCAGACTATTGAAGTATGAAATGCAACAGGATCGTATGTAAATCTCTGTGCTCAGTGGAATATGGTGAAAATTAATGTAGTGATCTTTCTGAGCATTAAACTTTACCCAGCAATATGCTTCCAATACTTGTTAACTAAACCCAAGGATTATCATATCCCAAAATAAGGAGAATTTTCTTCCTATGTGCATCTGTCACATTCTTGCAAAGAAATCCTTTGTTCAACAAAACGTGTATCTATGAAAACAGATCTTATTTTAGGCAAAGCTCTCTCAAAAACCTATAATAAAAATACTCTCTATGATAGTCATTTTAGAAAGATATCGAGCACAAGATTCACAGTGATGGGAGTTAGTGAAATTATACCTTTAGCACGATAAATTTTTCAAAATGATTCTAGTATATTGAATTTTAAAACTTAACCTTCTTCGAACAATTACAATTATAAAAGTTTTGGAGAAGCATTAGTCATATATGTAGTTCTCGATCAGTATCTTGAAAAAGAAAAAAATAAAGGAGTGGTGTGAATTTAGGCGTGTGTACAGATAAAACTACATATCTATATTAATAAATAAATACATAATAAACTCAGGATTTGAGGATTTTCTGATGTAATTTAATAAACTACTGCATGTTAAATAATTACATGACAAGATTAGGCAGCACTGATAAAAATACAAAGGTAAAAATCATGCAAACTAGAGAGAAACCGTTTAGAATCATTCTAATCAGGTTTATGACTCTGAAAAGTACATACTGTTATTCCCAATCTCCATAAAAAGGGAAGGTTAGCCCTTTGCATAAAGTGGCAGCTAGACCAGGCCACGGAGCCTTGTGTGGGTTCAAAACTTGATGATATTAGTGCCCTAAAGTTCTCTACTCGGGACACAGGACCTGACCCAGTCTTACTGAAACCAGGGATGGCACAGGGAATTCTCACTGAAAGGAATGAGAAAAACTTCTGCCAAACACAGATGGGGCCATACAAGCTGCCTGGAGACCAGAAATGACCCAAACCTCCCACTCAGTCTATGATCTCCTCCGCGTCACCATCATGACATCAAAAGACCTAAGTATGTAATGAGGCCCAGGGAATCAGTAAAAATAAACGCAAAATTGCTTGATGGTAAGCAGTGAACACTGAGGAAGAGAGAGAAAAAAATAATCCTATCCCAAGTTAGCTTGTAAATCAAAATGAAAAAAAATTAAAATTTTGTGGAGAAAGATACCCAGCAACATCAACAATTGGAACATTGATTTACTCCAGAGATAGTAAATTTAAAGGAATAATCTAATTAATACTGTGAAATAAATATTTAGCTTATTCCCTTAAATGGAACAAAAGTATGAAAGAAAGACAAAAATAAAACAAGAACATGAAGATAAATAACCCAAAAGGCTGGAAATGAAAAACATGTACGTAAATAAGAGAGTCAGTATGTGGGATAATCTGTTACTGAACACAAAGAGAAAATGAGTGAATCTGAAGACAGCACTGATGAATCCACCCAGAGTTGGCATGGAGACCGAGAGAAGATTAAAGTGCACAATCTCTCGTCCATTTAGGAACGTTCATGTTGCTGTTTTCTCGACTTGCACTTCTCACCTCACACCTTTGCCTCACCTGCACAGCTCTTACCTCTGTCCCTGCTAAATTCACACCTAATCCTTGAAGACTGAAGAGCTTCACAGAGAGAAAAAAACATCCTTTGCTTTTCACACATGCTCTGTCAGCTAGAAGGTTCTAGAAGGGAGTGTGGCTCAGTGTGGATGCCGAAGCAAAGCAAAAAGACAGAGAGCAGACCCTGGTGCCCCTGTTAAGGGAGTCACCCAAGAGGAGAGACCTGGGCTCCTTAGAAGTGGGTGGGAGCGGGAGCATTAGGGGACATTGTGTCCAGCATCTAGCACGTGCATCTTCTCATGTGGTGGGTTCAAGTCTAGATAGTCCAAGGTGGTGCCATCCTACAAGAGCTGAGTAGTAAGATTGCAGCTGGAGAAGAAAGTGTTCCCCTCTTTTCCTAAAATGCTCTTACTTTCTATGTCCTTTCTTAACATGCTTTTACAAATGCCCTGTTTCTTATCCTGTAGCTATAACCTAATCATGTCTTACTCTGGGAGACAGCATTAAGCATCTTTCTGACTGGGCCCAGAAAGGAGAGAAGGAGCCTGAGTGACAAGCCTCGCATCCCAGCAGGATATTAGTGGCTCCTCAGACCTTCTCTCCTCTTCTTGGTCCAGGTCACAGGGAGCCTTGGTAACACATCAGACATCAGCGGTTTGGCGATGTGCGGCTGACCACACATCCATAGGCCTGCCACCATTTCCATTTTGTGAGGCGGCCATGTTTCACAGAAAGGATGGTGGACTGACATTGAGTCCTGAGCTGGGTTCACATCTCCAACACACACTCAGTGAGACCTCATGGAATCACTCCCTGCCTTTAGACTCATTTTCCTGCTCTGCGAAACAAACAATGTGTTAAATCATTCCTAATGATCTCTCTTTCTGCCAGTTCCCTCAGGCTTCGCTAATAAAAAAATAATGTTCGTTGATGGGACACCTTTGCTGTTATATGATTCAATTAATTTCAGTTTGCTCAACTTAAATGGCAATGATATCTTTCTCATACAACTGGGTGAGAACTAAGTCAGGTAATTAACGAAGGCACCTGCCTAGAACATAGCAGGTGTTCACTAAAATGGTAGGTTTTTACTAGTTACACCTATTTGCTAATGATTAAAAAAAAAATAAAACTTCATTTTAAAAAGTTGTGGCAGGGATCTTTCCTGCCATGTTGAAAGAGGAGATACTTTAGATTGCCAGGAACTTTGAAATGAAAGACAGAAGACCCCGATTACAAAGGATGAACACAAAGGCAGTGCCAGCCCAGTCGGGAAGCAGGGCAAGTATGAATGTGGCAAGAGGTTCCAAGTGGCTCAGAGTCAAGAAACATGTCAATGATACCTGATCTGAGATTCTTAAAGACACTGTAAGTTTCTGGGGAAGGGGTTGAGTTACCCCTCCAGGGTCGAGTTTTTAGGCTTCCCAGAATGTTTTTGTGTTGTCTTTCTATCCATTGTATCTCAATTTCTCTCAGGATGCATCACTGGGTGTTATATGCAACTATACTATATATTGGTTAACTGAATTTAAATTTAAAAAAAGAAAAAACAAACAAGAAAAAAACATGAGATATTATATATAAGTATTATATATATTATATAAAACATTCATTAATATAAATATATAATTCCCATTTCTCTATCTTCAAAATTCCAGTATTTCTATCTGTTCCCAACCTTTCTAAATCCAGTCTCTTCCAGCTCTGAGCTGGCTGATTTCTTTGGCTGCAATCTGTGGATATGAGTGAAATAAATTAGCACAGCTATGTTAGGAAGAAAATAATTTCACAACTATAGAGCAACACTTTTCCCCCTCAAAGCTGTCTCTACTACCCTGTCTCCTGCCAAAGCAAAACCAATACAAGCACATCCAAAACCTCACGCTTCACTTTAGTAAAAATAGAAATAGGCTGCACAATGATTATACATAGTAAATTTTCTTGGGTTTGTGGTTTATTCACTGTGCAATAAATGTTCTTTTAATAGTCAAATCCTTCTTGCTTGACCCCACCGAAAAATAAGACTAATTAAGTCTGGATTATACAGCAGAAGCTGTGGGCCATCTCATTTTATTTGCAAGCTGAAAATAAGAAATAAAGTCCACATGAGATGTCCACACATCTCAGGCTAGCATCCTCTGATCTGTGTACATTGGATTTTACATATACATACTAGAAATTAAGTATCTTATAAATAAATATCAAGCAATCCCAGTCTCCTTGAATGTTTAAGTACACTGCTTTCTGCTGTCTACTTCCTTAATTTTCAAGGAGAAGGAAAATGGATATTTCTTCAGCATCCATCATGCTATTTTCTCAAGCCCAGGGCACAAGGCTTTCTTTTCGCATTTTCATGTTTCTAAAATCAGAAAGCATCTTTTAAAAAAATATATTTATTTATTTTGGCAAAGAGGTAGAAGGAGCAGAGAGGGAAGACGCAGGGGAAGAGGGAGAGAGAATCTTCAACAGACTCCCCACCGAGCTCAGAGCTCATCGTGAGCCTCGATCCCATGACCCTGAGATCATGACCTGAGCTGAAATCAAGAGTCAGATGCCCAACCAAATGAGCCACCCAGGCACCCCTAAAATCAGAAAGCATCTTTATACCCAGTCTATGCATTTAAAACCCCTTTCCACCTCCTTACAAATTAATAAATCTTTTGATTGTCATGTAATCTATGATACTTCAGAATATTAAAATGCACATTACAACAAAAATTATCGCATAGTTTATTTTATTTAACTCTCTGAAACAAGTGTATGTATCCTCATTTCACAGAAAGGGGAACTGAGATACATTATGCTTCATTAACTTATGCAAAGTAACTTACCCAAGGTCACACAACCAATATGAGGACATATTTCATTGGAACCCACTTCTATCTGATTCTTGTTGCAGACCTACTACATTATAATTCGAAGTGAGGCACAGAAGAGATGTATTCCAGAAATATTGCATTTGGGAAGTCAGCCCTCTTAAAATAAGAAGTCCTATTCCCTACCATTTTTCTTTACATTCCCCATGTATAAGTCACATAATTATAGAGGCTGAAAAGTCCCATGATTTGCCATCTGCAAGCTAGAGAACCAGGAAAGCCGGTGGTATAATTCATCCAAGGTCAAAGGCCCAACCAAGAACCAGGGGTGTCAATGTCCAAGGGCAGGAGAAGATGGATGTCCCAGCTCAAGCAAAGAGAGCAAATTCACCCTTCCTCCACCTTTTTGTTCTAGTCAAGCCCTTAAAAGATTGGATGATCCCCACTAGCATTGGTGAGGGAGATCTTCTTTATTCAGTCTACCAATTCAAACCCCTTCTAGAAACACTCTCAGACACCCAGAAACGATGTTTCCCAGCTAACTGGGTATCCTTTGGTTCAGTCAACTTGACATGTAAAATTAACCATCACATCCCATTTCTCAAATTAGTAAGAAGAAGTATAATATGTTTTCAAAGGTAATGCAACTTATTCTCTACATCAATTTACTATTAGCACCAACTCAAAATATTTGTTTAATTTTTGGTTATATTATTATTTATTTTTTAATTGATTAGTGAGACATCTGAGAGACCAATGACTACAAAACTTCTGGGGAATAAACCTTGTCCTGCTGCTGGGGAATGCTGTGGCAGGCCCCGACAGTTTCCTTTGACTAGTTTAGACTTTCTTGGTAAGGAAGTAGGTGATAACATCTCACCATAATCCAGGCACTGAGAAGACGGAACAACATCTGTTCAATCTTATGGTTCATTCCTATTTGGGTGCAAGCTGTTTCCCACAAGCAGCTGCCCTTATCACTCAAGTCTTTTTCCTGAAATCAACAAAACCCATAAACATTCCCCCAAAGACTCATTTAATTCCTGCTGATGCTACTACAAAAACACAGTGTGCATTAATCGGTTTCATTAATTGAGTAATCATAGGAACGGAATGTCAATAACTCACACACAGGTTTTGTGGCATAAAATTGTTTAATGCTAGAGATCTCAGTTTTTCCTTACTCATTGCAGAAGGATGTGAAGCACATTTGCAGTCTGTGAATGCAGTTTTGCATGCTGTCCCAGAAGAACACAAATTTGAGGAAGTACCCTCCCCATCTAAGCATTAGGCTTTATTTTTTTAAAAAAAATTGATGGATGGGGGACCAGTTAGCATGATAAATAATCAGCTAATAGATGGAAATTTATTCGCCCTATGTGTACACCAACAAAATGTCACTTAAATACTTTAAAAGATCTTGTCTAATTTCAATATTTATAGGGTAATCTAAGGATGAGAAGAATACTCAACTAAGCTCTCCAATTAAACGTTTGTAAGCCCTGGGCACATGTCATCACAGACATGGGGGTGGAGGTAGGAGCATAAATTGAGAGCATTTAGTATTACAGGGCTCCAAGGAACGGGTCTGTTCATTCCCAAAGAGAGTCAAGGTTCAAGGTTGAAAATCCTCCTAGGAAAGATTATTGTATTGATTCACAGTCAGGAAAAAAAAAAAAAAAGCCTTTCCTAAGGCTGTAGTGTAGAGAAGGGCAGAGCTCTAAGCACTTGGGATAGGTTAGTAGAAGCAAAGAAAGGTATAAAGAGGAAAAATGGCAAAGGGGACTAGCTAGAGCTTCAGTGATAATGCCTGGGAGGCAGGACTAGAGCCAACTTCCTTGCTGTCCCTCAGGCAGAGACATAGGGACTGTGATCTCCCTTTTCACCATGGGGCCAGGCTCTGTAGCAGTGCATTGGCAGGGGCAGAATCAAGGTCTGGACAGTGGGGTGAACAAAGGGTCATTCTCTACCCAGAAAATTGGACTATCAACACAGTCGGTCTAACTGACAAATGTGCAGTCAGTATTCGTGACTCGTTGAACTAGATGCTGAGTTAGTATTGAATGTTTCCTGTTCAGTTTCCTAAAACCCGGTACTGAGCCCTATGGAGATTAATCAACATTATTGTCATCAGACCCGCCTGTCACAGTCATTGTTTGTGGCCTTAGCAATGGCTTAATAAAAGACATTATAGACCCATGTTTACAAGAGGGATTGGGGATTTATTTTTTTATTAATAGCCTTAAAGCCACAGAAAATCAAAATTAATCTAGACAGAGATGAATAAAAAGTTGCATTATCTTTTTTACATAAACATATTTCATTTTAGTATTTAATTTAAATATATTTAATTTTTTGTATTTAACTTAAATATATTTAAGATTTAAATAGATTACTAGTACTTTTTAAATTATATATATATAAATTTTAATAGATTAAATGACTCTTTTCCAGTTAGAAAAAGGAAGAGAAATCTTTATTCCAAGACATAGCAAATAAATACTGAATAATTACTACATAAATACAAGTAAGTTAGAGTTCCATCGTGATCTGATACAGAATGGAAATGGTGAGCTAGAAAAGCAGCTAAGAAGCAAAAAAGGAGGTTAAAATGAGAAGTGCAGAAGTAGGAATCCAAACAGATACACACAAAAAAGACCTTAGGAGACAAAGAGGAGAAAGGAGGAAGCCTAGGAACTTAGGGAGTAAAGGCAGTGGAGATGAAGACACCCAGAGTGAGAGAGATGTAGCCAAAGGAAGAGGGAGAAATGTAGAGAGAGCAATGAAGAGAAAAGTTAGATTGTTAATGCAGTCAATTCTTGCTTTTCATCACCAAGCCAGTTGCTCACATGTACCACAAATCTTTAAGTGTGTTGTCCCTTTCACTACACTGGGAAAGAAATATTATTGGGATTGGAATCATTATTTATTTATACATATAACAAATAACAGTTAAAGTCTCATGGCTATGGGATTGTTCTAGGCACTGGGAACAAGATACTGTTGATGCTTCATTCCGTTTATTTCTTAGGGTCCCCAAAGTTGGGGGAAGGCAGTTGCTGATTAAAACAACAAAGGTCCATTTTAGACCGGCCTCATATTTCATCTTATATGAATGAATGAGTGAATGAATGAATGAATGAACGAATAAGAAACAGATTCATTTTACCCAGATAATTTAACTACTAAGTGGCTTAACAGAATTTTAACCCAGATTTGTCTCATCTAGCCAGTAACAAACAATCCAATTTCCTATTTTCGGAGTCCCATATTTGAAGGGATAGTGGCTGCAAATTTGTAGAAAGACATAAATCTTAAGATTTTTAGAAGCTACGACAACTCCATGTAGGATACACTCAAAGAAATCCAGGTCAAGACACATCATAATTCAATTCTAAGCACTAAAACAAAGAGGCATCTTGAAAGCACCCAGATATAAACAAGGCTTTATCTATAGAGAAATAACCGATTTGAGTGACAGATTTCTCATCTGAAACAACAGAAGACAAAGAAAAGTGGCACAATATTTTTCAAGCATTGAAATAAAAGAACTGTTAGTTGCAAATTTCATAGCTTCAAAGCAATTCTTCAGGCATGAAGGAAGAATAAAAATATTCTCACATGAAGGAAAATTGTAAGAATGTACCATTTAACAGACCTACTCTTAAAGAAAGGCTAAAGAAAATGCTTCAAACAGAAAGGAAGTGATAAATGTAGGAAGCTTAGAGTACCAAAAAGGAAAAATACAATAATGTAAAGAACCAAAATTGTTAATAGTCATCAACCAAGAATAACAACCTACAATAGACTATTCTTCTCCTGATGAATTTTCAAAATCTCATCCGAGGATTGAAATAAAAATTATAATAAAGTCTATATTGATCAGTTTGGACTGCTATAAAAAAATAGCATAGACTGAGTGATTTAAACAACAGAAATTTATTTTCTCACATTCTTGGAGGCGGGAAAGTCCAAGATCAAGTTTCCAGTGAGGGCTCTCTTCCTGGCTTGCAGATGACCCCTTCTCATTATGTCTGCACCCGGCCTTTTTTTTTTTTTTTTAAGATTTTATTCATTTGAGAGAGAGAGAATGAGTGGGGAGAGGGGCAGAGGGAGAGGGAGGGAGAAAAGCCGACTCCCCACTGAGTGTGGAGCCCAACATGGAGCTTGATCCCAGGACCCTGGGATCATAACCTGAGCCAAAGTCAGACACTTAGCCAACTGAGCCACTCAGGTGTCCCCTCATATGGTCTTTCTTTAGCACATGCCTGCGGGCAAGGAGCAGGGTGTGTAGAGAAAGCTCTCCCATGTCTCTTTTTATGAGAACCTAATCCTATTGGATCAGGGTTTCCAGCCTCATGACCTCATCTAATTTTTTTTTTAAGATTTTATTTATTTATTTGACAGAGAGAGAGACAGCCAGCGAGAGAGGGAACACAAGCAGGGGGAGTGAGAGAGGAAGAAGCAGGCTCCCATTGGAGGATACTGATGTGGGGCTCGATCCCAGAACGCTGGGATCAGGCCCTGAGCCGAAGGCAGATGCTTAACGACTGAGCCACCCAGGCACCCTGACCTCACCTAATTTTAATCACCTCCTTATAGGCTCTGTCTCTCTGAATGCAGCCACACTAGGGGTTAAAGCTTCACCTATGAACTTTGGGAAGATACAAATATTCAGTCCATATCACCATCTGAAAGTTAAGATAATGATTTTTTTTCAATAGTGGAGATGGTACAGAGACCTAAAAGGAAGTGAAGTTTCCATGCTCCACTCAAATGATAACATGTTGATATCAGTAGACGGTCGTAAGTCACATATATGTATTGTAATGCCGAGAGCAACCACTAAAAACCTATATAAAGCAATACACTCAAACACACTTCCACTCTCTTGGAAATCAGAGTGGAATCCTAAAAAATGCTCAAATAACCTACAGCAAGATAAGAAAAAAGAAAATGAGGAACAAGAAATAGAGGAAACAAAAACAAAACAAATAATAAAAATTACAAACACACCAATTGAAAATGCAGAGTTTGTCAGAGTGGATAAAAACATAAAAGCACAAAATAGGAAGTTGTCCTTTAAAAAAAGGGGAGGTGGAGCCCTCAATGGGGGGATAATAAAAGGTTTAAAAAAAAAAAAAACCCAGATCTAATCCAATTTAAGCTATAAACTCTACCTTGTATTTGCTCTCTGAAATCAATCTAACTATGCTTCTGGTATTTATTACTGGTACATCAAATAAGGGCCCAAACTACAACTTGAACAACTTGTACTCTGTTGCATCAATTGGTAGAGCTACTGTAATAAATAAAGATTAAATACCGGGGCTGCTCAGATACGACTTTTTAATCACCCCATTGAAAAGCAAAACTTGGGGCAGCTGCTTGCTTGGCATGTTCAAACACAAGTGACCTCACAGCATTTCTCCCTCAATTGTCCTAGAAATACGATTATTTCAGAGTCTGGCAATACCATTTCCAAGATTCTTATCCCTGTCTTCCCTCAGACAAGGTGGTGCATATCTAAGGGTAGACACTAGCACACTCAGCATATCTGCAAAGGGGCAAAATGAAAAAGCCACACAGCAGCTTATCTCAGCGGAATGAGGACCCCTGACCTACCCACCCAAGTACAAGAGAATTGTTTGTATTTTGAAATTAAGGAAGTTATTATTACCCAAGCAGATGAAGAAAAGAAAAACAGTCATAATTGTATGTCATAACTCTACATCATGTCGTAGCTTTCCAAAGAAAATAGAAAATACACAGATGGCGGAGCATTCCAACAGAAATATAATTTTTCATGCCATGTCTGTATGATTTTCCAGAAGAAAACTGTAACTTCTCACACTCTTAAGTAATAAGGTACTGACCTAGAAGTTGTAAAAAGGGCTTCTGGACCTACAGGTCATGTAAAGAAGTAATGAGGTGCCCTGGGGAGAAAATTAAAAATGAAAGTAATCTCCGAGGAGGCTTGAGAATCACTTTTAATTCTTTCTCCCACTTACTGTGAAACACTGGACAGGTCATTTGCTCTCTCCAGACCATGAAGAAATAACAATGAGGACACTCTGAAAAAGAAAATCAATGGATGGAAGTGACTTTTGATACCTCAGGAGAAAATGCCTATCAGAGCATTTACATTTTTACAGGAAAAGCAAAACAAAAATAGGTGGCTTTTCTGCAAAGATCCCCAGAGACCAGAAAAACAAAACAAAACAAAACAAAAAAACCCTCATTTCATAACAGCAAGGCGGGTTGGAATGTGCCATGTCAAGTTTCCAGATGGGCAGTTTGGCAGTGAGCTGATAAATGGCCCAGAAATAGAGCCCCAGACACTCCCGACAGGAATACTCCAGCCACAGCGTGTGTCAAGGGAGGTGTATTTCCCAAAATTTGCGTTGTTTGACAAAAGAAAAGGTGGTTCTCTCAATCTAAAATGAGTTGATGCCACAAGATTAAAATAGACAAATCACGTACGTCTCCCTTCTTCCTATCGAACATCAGGGTTTCTCTCTAACAAACTGTTTATGGTCTTCTGAAGATGAAAGAGAAAAGCAGAGTCTACAATCAGATTAAAAAGGCAAGAATATGTTTTGACTTCTTATGCATCATGCCAGGGTTGGGCCAGTTATGTCATATTCAGAAGTGAAACGTTCAAAGATGATAATGTTTTATGTCAATTATGCCTCAGTTAAAAAAAAAAAATTTAAAATCAACCACACTGAAGAGATGAATATTTTAGTTTGGGAATATAAGAAGTGAGGAATTGGGAAGCATGAAGTGATCAGAAGTGAAGACTGAAGGCTGGGCCCAGGGTAGTAGAAGGCAGGACACGAACGTTCTGTGGGCACCAGGAGACCAGTGAGAATTTAAATACTCATGGTGAGCAAAACGTAAAAAATAACTATTTCCTATTGACGGGGAGACCATTGTGATGAGGGAGGACCCTGCCTTCCTTCCACCCCATACTTGAGCCTTCCCCTCACCTGTAGGCCTGTACCACGTGACTGCTATCCCTAGGACCCAGGTCTAAGGATACCCCCATTATGTGAAAATCTCAGTTAGACTGTGGGTACAGAAATTTGTATGAGTTACCCTGAAACTTAACCATACTCTACATCATTTCTATGGACATATACTTTATAAATTCCAAGTGGTTCAGAAAAAAAAAACAAAAAACACAAGAATTTAAAATGAATCTGCTTTAAAACTACTTCCACATCAGTCATATTCAGTCCTCAAAAGTTATCAAAACCAAAGGCAAAAGCACACAACTCCAGAAATCCAAATATGGCTTGTGACCACATGTAACATACATGTGTGATGCCACATTCACTTTGACACATCATTTAGCTCACAAGAGCAAGAGAAGAGGACATGTTTTATGTCCTCAGGCTATCTAGTCTTAATCAGGATTTCTGCATTTTTATTCAAATTTAAAAGACATGCAAATTTCTACTAAAAAGTTTATAAACAGGGAAACCACTGCAGCAAGAGAAAAGATTGGCCAAAAACCAAAGAAACAATAACCTTAAATTGAAATCAGCAATCTTCATTCTTTAAAAAATTCCAAACGATGGCATATTTTTTAGCAGAACAGCTTTAAGGAACTGAATTGACAACATAAGGCAAGAACTATCTTTGTTTTTTCTCCTTTAATTTTATTACTTAAACTAATTACCCTGTCTGAGCCTAAAGAGGAAAGAAATCTCTCTCCATGGTATTAATCCAAATTTAAGTTTCCATAAAAAGTATGTTGGAGGTTAGAACCAATTCGATGTTATATTTTTAACTCCATAACATGGCATAAAATACAAAAGCTGTAAGATCAAGTTTATTTAAAAAACAACGATACTGTTAAGGTTTGAAATTTAACATGTCATTAAAATACAAGATCATTTTCAATCTCTATGACACATAAAAGATGAAGTTTTCTGGACTTTTCCCCTCCTTCTGTTCTGACTCAAGTACACATCCAAGTTTGTGTGTGTGTGTGTGTGTGTGTGTGTGTGTGTGTGTGTGTTTTGAGGAGATAATTAAATGCAAAACTTCTGGGTTGAAATGGCCTAGCACTTTACAGACCCTGCTATAATGCCTCTCCCAATTTTCCATTAAGGAACCTATTGTAGACAAAATTACAGCTTTGAATATTGAAGATGACAGGCAACCAATCACCACAACCACTTATTTAGGTATTCACACATATCCATGAATGTCTGCCAGGTGTCAAGCTTGATGACGGTAATGGGAATACACTCTGAGGAGACACAATTCACTGTCCTTAGAAAGTTCACACTCTAGGGAAGGGAGACGGACCCTAACATCTTGGGAGAAAGGTCAATTAAATGGAGTCACAAGATAATGGACTAAGGAAAACCCATGTTCTCTGTGTGTGTGTATGTGTGTGTGTAATTTTTTTATTTAAACACAATTTAGTTAACAAAGAGTGTATTTTTAGTTTCAGGGGTAAAATTTGGTGATTCATCAGTTGCATGTAACACCAGTGCTCATTACATCAAGTGCCCTCCTTAACGCCCATCAGCCAGTTATCCCTTCCCCCACCCACCTCCCCTCCAGCAACCCTCAGTTTGCTCCCTCTAGTTGAGACTCTTATGATTTGCCTCTGTCTCTGTTTTTACCTTATTTTATTTTTCTTTCCCTTCCCCTATGTTCATCTGTTTTGTTTCTTAAAGTCCACATATGAGTGAAATCACATGGTATTTGTCTTTCTCTGATGACTTATTTTGTTTGGCATAATACACTCTAGTTCCATCCACATCATTGCAAATGACAAGACTTCATTCTTTTTGATGGCTGAATAATATTCCATTGTCTATATGGAAAACCCATGTTGTGAAACAGCTCTGTTTGGTCAGCTAGGATGTAGATATGAAGATAATTCAAACCTTCCCTATTGGCCTCACTTACGTAAAACTGAAAGTCAGGTAACTGATCCTTTATAGCACAGATCCTCTTTCTTTTTAAGAGAGTTTATTCCTTCTCCCCCCCAATCCATTAACACCTATATTCATTTGCAGATTGCAAGTCTGCTGTGCAACAAGGTCTGTGGTAGAAGAAATAATACGTTGCGATCATGGCCAGTAGAGTGCTGTAGCTGAACTCTTGATGTAAGGCCAAGAGTCATAGGTTAAAGCAGAACCATAAATTGTTGCAGATACACTTAGTTATTCTCAGGTATGGGGCTATTCACCAGCTGCATTGCAGTGACCTGGGAAGCCTTTAAGAAATACAAGTTCCAAATCCCACCTCCAGAGATTAAAATCCAGAAGATGAGATGGAACCTGAGAAGCTACATGCTTTTAAAATTTTTCAAAAGATTCTAATGAGCGGTCACATTTGGACGGCCTGCCCCCTAGAGATAAACATCATTTTCCAGAGTAAGAAAATTAGGCCATGTAGGCAGTCTATCAGAAATGCAGAAAATGAGAAATGATCGGAAACTAAAATTTGGCTAGGGGCTTTGCACATTAATTCAAAAATAGGACTTAGAGCTATCCTAGGATCTATAAGCATCCAAGTGCACAGGAAATGCAAAAAAAAAAAAAAAAAGTCTATGCTTCTTTCAAATAGGCAAACTCTGGCTCTGGAGATCTGTCCTCATTGACAGATGAGAAAACAAAGAAATATTGCTAATCTAAAGCATATAAAATCATTCCATAACAGTAAAAAAGGAGAGAAATACCCTGAAAGTTGAGAGGAAAAACAAACCTCGGGGAAAAAAAACAAAACAAAACAAAACCTATAATAAACAGAACATTTCATAGAATATATTTGTCATCTCAGTAAAATAAAAGGAAACATGGCTCCTATGAAACATGGATGGAAAGTCATAAGGGGAAAGTTGAGATTAAAAAAGAAACTAAATAAACAAATAGGACTACATCAAACCACAAAGAAAACCATCAACAAAATGAAAAAGCAATCTACTAAATAGCAGAAGAGATTTTCAAATGATATAACTGATATGGGGTTAATATCCAAAATACATAAAGAACTCACACAACACAATATCACAAAAATAAACAATCCAATTTAAAAATGGATAGAGGACCTGGATAGGCATTCTCCAAAGAACACATAAAAATAGCCAATAGACACATGAAAAGATGCTCAATGGCACAAATGTTCCAGCATTTTGAAAGAGCATGAAGTCATCCTTTTGATGACTTGTGACTTATTTTGATGAATTAGTCCTGAATAATTTCTCTTAATCCTAGTAACAGTAAATAGTCTCTAAAGTAAATAAGTGAATAAGTAAATAATCTCTTGATCACAAAAAGGCTGACCACGAATTCCTGGAAGGAATGAAGTATAATCTTATCCCTTAGTGGTGGGTTTGTCATGTCTGAATGAATTAGATTTTTGGTACTTGAATATAATTATTTCGCCATTGAAAGTAAAGAGACTCAGTAAAAGTATTTTTTCATAAATTCTTACTGGATACAAAGAAGACAAGATCATTTAAAAGTGTTTTTATTTCTGTTATAAAATCTTAGCCTAATAATTTGAGGGTTAGCAGTAAATCAAAAAGAAGCCTGAAAGGCTTCCTCATGTTCCCACAAAAAATAAATAAATAAATAAATAATAAAAAATAGAGCATTGGAAGTAATACTGACAGAATTCCAGGACAACCAAAATTAGTTTACCATCATCAATTCATTTGATTCTGTGTAATTAATTCTTGTTCTGCTGGATCTTTAGTTAGTCTTCTTTCATAAAGTTCTCTGCTTCTAGGCTATAAATAAGCCTGAAAATATGATTTGTCCCCTGGTGCTATGTGACAATTGTTTAAGCAACGTCAGTGTAAAAACTATACCCAAGACTATTCCTTGAAGTATAAATAGTTGAGTACCTGACATAATTTTTTCCACAAGATTCTAAAACTGCCCATTGTCATTGAAGATTCCATTTCTATTCTGTAGCTTACAAGAGCCTGCAGGCAGTCATGAGAGGAAAGTAAAACTACTTGTTGATGGTAACAGTGAAAGCCACAGTAACCAACAACATAGAAATGAAGGAAAGTAAAATCTTCTATCAGGGTAAACAATGTGTAACTGTTCATAAGGATTTGGCCAATGTTTTTTTGTAGGAAAGGAAATATTATGATTACTATTGGAAAAAAAAAAAAAACACACAGCTTAGAGCATGCTTCCGGACCAGACTCAGACTTTGATTAATACACTAAGGGTTCAATGGATAGAGTAGACTGCATGGTACAACAGATGGGCAATGTAAGCAGAGAGATGGAAATTCTAAGAAAGAACCAAAAAGCAAGTCTGGAGATCAAAAATACTGTAACATAAATGAAGAATGCTTTTGATAGACTTATGAGTATATGGGACATGGCTAAGGAAAGAATCTCTAAGCTTGAGGATATCTTAAAAGTAACGTCCCAAATTGAAAACAAAGAGAAACAAAACTGAAAGAGAAAAAGACAGAACAAAATATCCAATATTCAAGAACTATGGAATGACTACAAAAGGTGTAGCATATGTTTAATGGGGATACTAGGATAAAAAGGAGAAAGAGAAGGAGAAGAAGGAGGAGGAGGAGAAGGGGAAGAGGAAGAAGAGGAGGAGGAAGAAGAGAGAGAAGAGGGAGAATAAGGAAAAGAAAAAGAAGAAAGAAAGAAAAGAAAGAAAGAAAGAAAGAAAGAAAGAAAGAAAGAAAGAAAGAGGGAGGGAGGGAGGGAGGGAGGAAGGGAGGAAGGAAGGAAGGAAGGAAAGAAGGAAGGAAAGAAGGAAGGAAAGAACGAAGGAAGGAAAGAACGAAGGAAGGAAGTCAGGAAGGAAGGTCAGATACCAAACCACAGATCCGGGAAGCTCACAGAACACCAAGCAGGGTAAATGCAAATAAATAAGTAAATAAAAATAAAAATAAAAACTACACCTAAGCATACAATTTTCAAACTACAGAAAATCAAAGATGAAGAAAAGCTCCTGAAAGAAGTCAGAGAAAAACATAGAGACTTTCTAAGATATATAAAAACTGAAATTTGTTGTCCATAGACCTGCCTTTCAACAAATGTTAAAAGAACTTGTTTAGAGAGAAGGAAAATGATACAGGTCAGCAAATGAGATCTACATTAGAAAAGGAAGAACATCGAAGAAGGAGTAAGTGAAAGTAAAATTAAAATGTTTTTTTCTTATTCTTTATTGATGTAACAGATAATAGTTTGTCTAAAATGATAATAGCAATAATATATTCAATTATGTGTGCTTATGTGTAAATAAAATATGTATGAATGTATATAATACATGTGTGATTTTTTTCATTTATATATAAGTGACATGAAATGATTGACAGCAATGATATAAGGAACAGGAGAGAGAAATTAAGATTATTTTATTATAAGTTACTTATACTACCATGAAGGAAAATAGTGTTATTTTGAAGTGGACATGGATTAGTTTTAAATATTTATTGCAATTTCTTTATTGCAAGCATTTAAAGAGTAAAAAGAAATAAGTATAACCTAATGTTAAGAAAGAAGAGAAAATACAATCATAAAATATGCAAAACCATAAAAAGTAGGAAATGAGTGTGAAACAAAAAGAGCAACAAACAACAGAAGCAGCAAAAAGGAGATGATAGCAAATATGGGAGATATTACCCTAGCTATATATCAATAGTTGTTTTTAACATCAATAGTCTAAATGCAACAATTAAAAGACAATGATGATCAGAGTGCATCAAAAACAAGACTCAACTGTATGCTGCCTCCAGGAAACCCACTCTAAATATGAGGACACATGTAGATTGCAAGTAAATAGAGAAAGATACACTACGCCAACTCTAACCAAAGAAAGCAAGAACAGCCATATAATTTCAGACAGAGAAGACTCCAAGACAAGGAAATTTACTGGGATGAAGAGAATCATTACATACTGATAGGATGATTCTCCAAGAAGATATAATGATCCTTAATGAATATGCACCTGAAATACAGAGCATCAAAGTATGGGAGGAAAAACTGGCAAAACTGAAAAGAAAAATAGAGAAATCTGCTATTATAGTTGGAGACTTCAACACACTCCTATCAAAAATAGACAGATCCAGAAGGCAGAAAATCAGTAAGGACACAGTTGTTGTCTTTAATAACAAATGTTGGTGAGGATGTGGAGAAATCAGAATTCTCATTCATTGCTGCTAGGAATGTAAACCATGTAGGCAGTTTGGAAAATAGTTTGGCAAATGTTCAAAATGTTAAACATGGAGATACCATATGACCCAGTGTTTCACTCCTATGTATACACCCAACAGAATTGAAAACATGTCCACACAAAAATAGCTACACTAATGTTCATAGAAGAATTATTCACAATATCCAAAAAGTAGAAACCCAAAGGTCCATCAACTACTGGATGGATAACAGAAGGGGGGTATATCCATGCAAGGAAATATTACTTGGCCATGAGAAGGAACGAAATCCTGATACATGCTACTACATGGATGGACGTTGGAAACATGATGCCATGTGAAGGAAGCCAGTCACAAATGACCACATATTGTATGATTCCATTATGAGAAGTGTCCAGAGTAAACAAATCTGTACAGACAGAAAGTCGAGTAATGGTTGCCAGATTTGAGAGGAGGGAGGAATGAGGAGTACCTGCTAATGGGAATGGGGCTTCTTTTGCAGCGAGGGAATGTTCTGAAATGAATGGTGATGATTGCACAACTCTCTGAATATACTAAAAAAAACCACTGAATTGGACATTTTAAAAGGGTGAGGTCTATGCTATGTGAGTTATATCTCTGGAAAGCCGTTATTTTTTTAAACTACCACGTAATAAATAAATATTAATTTTGCTATTTTTAAATTTCCCTACATGTTTATAACCAACAGTAAGATTTATGCTTCGTCAAAAATTTTAGAGGTCATGGAAGAATCATAATTTCTTCCATTGATTATTAAGGTAGTTTGGCAGAGTTTCAGCTTGCATGGACATTTTTATATTTATAGTCCGACACTGCCATGCAAAGAGCAGACTGCCTATGTAAATGCATGTGCATTTATTATATATTCATATATTTTTATTATATGTATATTTATCTATTTCACAAACAATACTCTGGATCCAAAATTATAAAATCCTGAAATAAAGAAGAGGAAATTAGAATGTAAATTAAAGTGACATCCATTTCCCTGGTTACAAACTTACTCATTTTCTAGTTTTATTTATACTCTTCTTTCAAAGAGGGAGTTTATACAATCATTTTTAGAAACTTTATATCCTAATTTTTTTGATTTTGAAATATTATTCTACTATTCGAAACATTAAGATAACTAAAAACAAATGAAATAATAAAATTACCAAAAAAAAACAAGCCCTGGAAAGAAAACCTGAACATCAGAAATCAAAGGCGAAAGGATTAAAACACGACCGAACATGTCAGTCATTACAACAGTTTAAGTAGTTTAAGTTTTATCTTAAAAATCAAATACATCACATTTAATTAAAAATCATGTTACTTACCCGAGACATTTAAATTTATGAGAGAAAGTTAAAATACAAATATAGATATGCATAGGAAATAAAGGGAAAACAATAGTGGTGAACAAGTTTCAACAGAATTTAAGATATAAAGTGATAGCACAGAAAGAGTAAGTGAGTACTAATTATTGGTTCTATTTACAACAAAGACATGAGTCATAAACTTCTACGTGAGAAATAGCATAGTTTTGAACTATATAAAGTATCTTTCTAGAATTTTAAGAAAAAATGAACTAAGACATACATATTGAGGAAGGTTTTTACATGAGACTCATCATGCATGACATGGTTGTCAATAATTTGAACTATATAATAAGATTTAATCAATAGGTACCTATTAAATGCTGTATTTTATTTTTTAAAAAGTACATCCTTTTCAAGTGTCAATGCACTTTTTATAAAAATTGATTGGATAGGGGTGCCTGGGTGGCTCAGTCAGACTCATGATTTTGGCTCAGGTCATAGTCTCGGAGTCGTGAGACCCAGCCCCACATTGAGCTTTACGCTCAGTCCAGAGTCCGCTTGGGATTCTCTCCCTCCCTCTCCCTCTGCCATTCCCCCTGCTCATGCTCTCTGTAAATAAATAAATAAATAAATAAATAAATAAATATCTTTTAAAAAATTGATTGGATACTAACTGGAAAACGGACCTCAATAAATTCCTATAGACAGGTATGGTAGTGACCACATTCTAGCACTGCCATCGAACAGATTTTAAATAAAAAATCTAAGTGTTTAGAAATATTAAAATTTTCCTATAAATTATTATTAGGCCAAAGAGGACATTCAATATACAATAATAAATGATTATGAAAAAATAAAGAAAAGAATAGTCAACATACAGGGTAATATTAGTTTCAGGTATAGAATTTGCTGATTCATCCCTTACATACAACACCCAGTGCTCAATCACAACACATACCCTCCTTAATCCCCATCACCTATTTAATGCATTCCCCACCCACCTCCCCTCTGATAACCCTGTCTTTTCTCCGTACTTAAGAGCCTATTTCTTGGTTTGCCTCTCTTTTTGCCCCCTATTTTCATTTGTTTTGTTTCTTAAATTGATTCCAAGGGACATATGAACCCCAGTGTTTATAGCAGCATTATCAACAATAGCTAAAGTATGGAAGGAGTCCAAATGTCCATCAACTGGATGAATGGATAAAGATGTGGGGTGTGTGTGTGTGTGTGTGTACATACTATATGGTGTGTGTGTGTATATATATATATATATATATACACATACAATGAGGTATATATACACAATAAATATATTTTTAATGAATTAAATATATTTATTTAATATATATATTAGTCATCAAAAAGAATGAAATCTTGCCATTTGAAACAACTTGCATGGAGCTAGATGGTATCATGCTAGGCAAAATAAGTCAGAGAAAGACAAATACCATATTATCTCATTCATATGTGGAATTTAAGAATATTATTCTTCTAAATTTATATGCTAGAACTTAAACTATGCTTATAGGTAAGCACAGTATTAGAAGGGGTGAAAAAGAAAAAGAAGGGGGCAAGAGAGAGAGAAGGATGAAAAGAAACAAGATAGAAAGAAGGAGGCTACGTGTTAAATTTAAGAAGCCATAATCACCACAACTACCACGGACAAGTGAAATAAATGAGGAAATAAATAAGTGAAGACTTAAGGGACACAGAAATTCTTTCTAAAATTTTAAATAAGGTAAAATTAATAAATTAATAAAGTTTATTTTAAAAACCCAAGAACTCTTCTATGAAAAATAACAAAAATTGGGGGCACCTGGCTGGCTCAGTTGGTGCAGCATATGACTCTTGCTTGACCTTGTGGCTGTGAGTTCGAAACCCACACTGGGTGTAGAGATTACTTAAAAGCAAAATTAAAAAAGAAAAGGAAAGAAAAACAACAAAATGTAGATGCATACCTCTGCCCAATCTAACGTAGGGAGGAAAATCTCACCAAAATAAAATCTGACAGTCACAGAGCCAATGTTGAAGCAGAAGTAGAGGCCATCATAAAACTCTCAGCCCAACGTCATTATAGATTTCTTAAGGGGAAGTCATGTCTAATATATCTCTTTACTTTCCACGTAAGACTAAACAGCTTTAAAAATAAAGCAAACTAACAAAAATCTATATGGCAGAAGATCTTTTTTTTAGAACACAAAAAGAAATTTTCATAAAAATCTGTCTTTGCTAACAATAAAGATAATTCCTGGCATATACTTAGCAATTCAGAAATCTGGATTTCTACAGAGTTGTCAATACCATAGATGCCTTAAGAGTATCTTCTGCTAAATGCCTTATTTGCCCTGCTCAGCCTCTGCCTTATTTTAATCCTAGAGAAGATGAGTCATAATCAATAATGTCTCATTTAGGAAAACATACCTTTCATAGTTACTGAAGAAGAGCTTTAAATACAATCAGAAGCAAATTAGACCCCAGGTGTGGAAAAGAAGTATCTTTAGTCCCAATGATGTATATTGGAATCTGGCTTGGAAAACCAAGGTCTGGTGGGAAAAGTAAAAGGTGGGTCCTTCTGCTCATTCTTTATTCAGGTGTATCAGGTCAAAATTACAATCCAGTCTAACATTGTCAGAGAAAGGAGCAAGTTTGCAAAATGGCAGCCTGGACCCTTAGAAGATGGCAGGGAGAGGAGGAGGAGTTTCCAGACCAGGCCACTCTTGATTGTTTGCATATAGTCACAAGGGCCTCTTATAACACCACAGGCTGCCCCTTGAGTAGTCCCCAAACACATGTCCTGACTCAACTTACATCCCCCCCAAACTAGACAACTCAATAATTGTGAAAAAAAAGCAGGCATTTTCCATCGCAAAACAAAACAGAACATCAGAATTTCACCAAGCTTGAGGGGGGATTAACACTACACCAAAAACTAATGAGGTTCAGTATGGTAACGAACATACCATAATTAAAAAAAAAAAAAAAGGATTCTTCAAATAACATATCTTGAATACTTCTTCTAATGAATAATCATTTCAATGACTAAATTATTGAATCACTGAAAACCAAACAGGTAATAAATTATTCAGGTGCTAAAATGGATTTAGATCTGAGACTTGAAAACAGAAATAAGTACACATATACACAATGGAATATTACTCAGCCATCAGAAAGAACAATTACCCAACATTTGCAGCAACATGGACGGGACTAGAGGAGATTATGTTGAGTGAACTAAGTCAAGGAGAGAAGACAATTATCATATGGTTTCATTCATTTATAGAACATAAGAAATAGCAGGGAGATTGGTAGGAGAAGGAAGGGAAGAATGAAGGGGGGGTAAACAGAAGGGGGAATGAACCACGAAAGACATGGACTCCGGGAAACAAACTGAGGGCTTCAGAGGGGAGGGGGGTGGGAGAATGGGATAGTCCGGTGATGGGTATTAAGAAGGGCATGTATTGCATGGAGCACAGGGTGTTATACGCAAATAATGAATCATGGAACTTTACATCAAAAACTAATGATATACTATACGGTGACTAACATAATAAAAATTTAAAAAATAATAATAAAGCAAAAAATAAAAAAAAGAAAGAAGTTCACAAATGATCACCTGTATCAATAGATACCATCCAAAGCAACCCAATCACTATTTTCTAAAGTGTGCTTTGTTGGTTTGGTTGGTTGGTTGGTTTGGTTTGCTTATTTGTTTTACCCAAGAATTACCTTCAGGTGTAGCAGAAGCCAGAAACTGGAAACATTCAACCCAAACGGGTTCTGAATTTGGCAGCTTGTGTTGCCTTTAATTCCTAGTGAAAAGGGTGAGCATGATTTATAAAAATAATGTATTCCTGGATGCTGCTTTCAATAAGAGGAAACTCGTTAATAAGTTAATGCAGCATTCCACCAAAGAATTCAGAAAGAATTCAGAAAGTCAACCAATCCTTTCTTGAGTTGTCCAATGTGGTAGCCACGAGTCATATTTGCTCGTATAAACTTAAATTTGAATTAATCGAAATTAAAGTCAAAATTCAGTTCTTTAACACATTAGCCATACTTCCAGGGCTCAGTAGCCACATGGTTACCATGTCTGATAGCACAGATACAAAATATTTTCTTTACCATTCCATTGGAAATTTGGATTCAGAAATGAAACCGGACCTGGGCTTTAAAAAAAAAAAAAAAATCTGGCCAAAACTTCATGTAAGATGTTTCCCACTTTTTTGGCACTGTTACACAGCCACCCCTTTTCATACCATTCTTCTTCATACTCTCCCCCGGATTAGAATGTCCTCCCCAATCTATCCATCTTTCAAAGATCTTTTCAAGGCCTGTTTCTTCCCAAGGCCTTTCTCCCTTCCAGAGCACTATGGTATTCACACCTATAAAATGTTGTGTAGTGAGTGTCTTTCAAAAACGGCAGGACTCACAAAGAGGACGTTGTATTCTGTCTCTTCAGCCCCACTCTCCTTTTTTTTTCTCTTTATATTGACATGTGAACGTGCTGTTCCACATCAAGATGGAAACATTGATTTTTCTGGGCAGACTGTCGATACTACTTTTGGGGAAAATTCGCCAATACCCTCCTACAAAGGTCACATTGACCTACATCTTAGCAGTTGGCCACCTAGGTTTGTTCAGAGTCACTGAGGCTTTCTGTGGGGTGGGCCTTCCTCCCAGATAGCCCACAAGACACCCATGGCAGAGATCGTGGTTCTGACTCAGCTCTATTCCCCAGCACTGGCCCCAGGAACAGAGGTTTCACAAACACCTTTCACTGAATATAAAGCCATTTTTTACTTTCATTCTTCTCTTAAAAAATCCATCTTTTTGGTTGTTCCCATTCTTCCTACAGATGGTTGCCAATGACTTCCTCACCTATTATCAAACTGCAAATGGCCAATTTCTTATTTGTGAGAGCCTGAATTTTGCAAAGGAACATAAAAGTAACATGTCCAATAACATAAGTTTATTTATTGTTCTCTCCATCCCAGCCCCCAGTCCCCAACCCCTCACATACACACACACACACACACAATCTGTATTAGACTTAAGTAAGTGATCAGTGAATAAAATGCCTCTGGAATATTTTCGATGGCATCTCTGAGTCTCTGACCACCTTACACCTACTATTACTACTACCGCTGAAACAACAGTAGAGCCAAAGTCTTATCAGGCAAAGACCAACAGGCACAAATCTGCCATCTGCTGGATCAGATTTATTAATTCAGCGCTATGAGGGCGGGCAATCCAGAGGAACCATGCAATGCCTCTTGAAAGGAGGAAGGGGGGAGCATCTTTTGAAACATCAGGGTTCCTGATGCAGGATTAGGGGAAAATCTAAAGGAAGAGGGGACTGGTTTTGGCTTGGTTGCTTTCCTGCACTGTAGTAGGAAAAACAGAGACTAACTAGGAATCAGGTCATGAGGCAAAGGGGATTTTGCAAAATAATGTCCCCAGGAATATACGAGAGTAACAAAGCAGGTCTAGGGGATTCAGAGGTTAAAAAAAAAAAAAAAGCAGTAACTACTCAAAAAGGGGGTCATAAGGGATTTTACCGATGCTGTCTGACTTAGCAAGAAACATTTCCTGTTACTTTGGCTTTTTCTGGGTCTATCCTCCCAGCCCCATTAAGAGCCTGTGAGCTAATCTTCACTCTTTGTAGCTTGGATAACTTTTTCTTTTCCTGAGAGTTAACTATGTATTAGGCACTATTAAAAGGTCTTCTATTTCATCTTTACCACATTCTGTGAAGTAGGTACTATTACAACCCACCCCCAATTTAAATAAGAGAGAGCTGAGGCTCAGAGTGGTTGAACAACCAGCCCATGGTTATCCAGTTGAGAAACAGCAGACTGGAATTCGAACAGGCTACCTCTTCTCAGAGCCTGTATTGTCAACCACAATGCCACCTATACTGGTATAAACAGTGATAGCATTGCCACTCAGGGGACAAGGGTGAAATGTCAGAAAGTATGAAAGAAACTCTGAACATTTTTTTTCCCATACCCAAATTGTCCACCAGGTTATTCCAAAATCATTAACTTTAACGTATTGTTAGACAGTATACTAAGACCTTCTAGATGAGTTCACAGATGCGGTAGACCTTTTGTACCAGTGTTTCCAGTTTCTGAATGATAAAGTCAGGCTGTCTCAGGAAAGCCAAGAAGGGTCAGGTTTCATAGCAGTATTTAGAGACTTATGGAAAACAAAAGACGTGTTCTCTAGTTTTTCAATCTCCCAACTCCAGAGTGAAACTATTTTATATTTCTACTCTGCTGCCCAAGAGATTAAATGAATCTGAAAGAAGAGGTTTAGTACATGATAATATTGCTTGGTTTTCCAGTCATGATCAAGATCATTTTAGCTCTGAACAGAATGGGAATTAGGACTCTAACTGTGCTGGGTTTGGCAATGCCTCAACTTCTATTAGTCTACGTCCAGTATATTTATCTGTTTTCCAGCTAGTCGATGTGCTGGAAACTACATCTAGGATTTTAGAGCCCACTGATTCTTATCCAAGATGACGTCAGCTCCTGAGCCCCTTCCCCAAACAGGTCAGCCTATAGGTCAACCATTAAGAACCCACCATGCTCAGGTGGATGTGTTTGAACTCAGGTCTTGGTGGCAGCCCCAGATCCCACATGATGGCCTGCCTCTGTCCTTTCCAGATGGCTTGAAGGTGCCACTTTCGTAGAATGCAGGTAACAGTCCTCAGCAAGCCTTCAGACCCTAAATTCACGTGCAAATTGAATTCCAATTTTGCAGTCCTATCCCAGGCTGCATGAATATTGTATTTTCGAATAAGGCCAAATTTTGGAAAATACCTACTTCACCTTATCCCCAATTTAAATGTGAAAGAAAAAAGCTCAAAAACATAGCAACTTTTAAGGTCACACTGCATGTTAGAAGCATAGAGGCTAGAATTCTATTTTCTAGACTTCTCACCAACAGAGCCATTGAGAAATGGTTAGAAAAAAAATAGTGTTGTCACTTCGTCCCTAGAGGGTGAGTTATTTTGTACTATGTATTTTAAATATATATATGCACTATATATATTTGTACTTTATATATTGTACTATATACTATATATTTTTCCCAACAACTAAAGCCTCTTGGTGTTTCTGTTCTGGTTTCCTGCACCATTTGCCTCTGCCAATTTGTCAATTTGTTCTAACTGCTTTTTATGCTGATTGAAAAGCTGACAAAGCAACTCTGCAAAATAAATCACCTTCTTTCTTCTATGATGATGTTGCCTGCTGAGAAACCTCTTAATTAATGGTCTGGGTTCCTTCAGAAATGTTCTGCCCTGGTGAAGTTTGCATACATCTATTCACACACCAACATGAGTTAACTGCTGGATCAGCCTTATGATGTCAGCTGCTTACACTGAAGGCTATATGCAGTGTCTCACCCGCTTGAGGAGGTGAACAGGTCTGGGGAGTGTGAGGGTGACCTTGGCTACTTTAAACATGGAAAACATGATGGAAGAAATAATATTCTCCTCTCTAAGAAGTGCCTCCTGACTCAAGGCTTGGCATTGTGAGATGAATCATTTCAGTAGCTGGAATTTTTTAAAAATATCAATGCCTGAGCTCAACTTCAAACCAATTATTCATGAATACCTAGGAGAGAGGCCTAAGGATCAGCATATTTACCCACATGATTGCAATGAAAAGCCAGCCCTGAGAACTATTGCTCAGAGAGTCAAGCTGGGGTTCAGAGGGTCCCAACATGTCAAACGAATGTCAAGGCTCACAGGCTTCCATCAGGAGCAGAGGAACCAGAGACTGTGTTATTGTAACCAGAACCGATGAAAGAACACCCTCTTCAAGAGGGACCTCTCTACACCCTTGTCTAGTCTTCTCATACACCGAACAGGGCTGAACTGTGCAACCAATGCCATAATGCAGAAATTAAGTGTGAAATGATTGTCATTCTCTGTTACTAAAATCCAATGCTGCAATGACCATTATTACTACACAAATATCTTTGCCAACTTGTACAAATAATTTGGTAAAAAAAATTTCCTAGAAGTGGATTTGCTGAATCAAAAAGCATAGAAATTTTTAATTCTCATATATACTGCCAAATTGTCCTCTAGAAGGATATAATCACTTGTATTCATACTAGAGTGTGGATGATGCCTGTTTTCCCATACTCTGATTGAAATTTGGTATCACCAATCTTTTTTTAAATTTAATATAATTTTTAATTTTTTAAAAGCTAGGAATGGTTTACATTTTTTTCTTTTTTTATTTAAATTCAATTAGCCAACATATAATATATCATTAGTTTTTGATGTAATGTTCAGTGATTCATTAGTTGCTTATAACACCCAGAGCTCATCACATCATGTGCCCTCCAAAGGGCTGGTACCCAAGATCAATAAATAACTTATCAAACTCAACACCCAAAACCAAATAATCCCATCAAGACATGGGCAGAAGATATGAACAGACATTTCTCCAAGAAGACATACAAATGGCCAACAAACACATGAAAGAATGCTGCACCTCATTTGACATCAGGGAAATACAAATCAAAACCACAATGAGATACCACCTCACCAATCTTTTAAATCATTGCTAATTTTGTATGCAAAAATTTATATATCTTCTAATGTACATTGCTCATTATTGATATTGTTGAGCTTTGTATTTTTGCTAATACAAAATATATGTTGTATCTTTTGTGCATTTTCTGTTTCAGTATTCATTTTTCCTTAATTGATCTATAGGTAGATTTTATATATTATGGATATTATTTTTTATTCTATTATATATTTTTAGAAAAATTTTCTCTGCTTGAAATTAATCTTTCACTTCATTATGTAATCGTCTGTCATATACATTCATGTAGTATAATTGAGTAGCTTTTTATTTTATAGTATTGGGTTTTCTCATGCTGGTGAAGATGCCCTTATGTCCAATATAATACATAACCCCTGGTATTTTCCTCCAGTTCTTTCATGTTTTCTTATTTTTATATCTTAATATTTCATCCATGATGAATTTACTTTTGTATGTGATACGAGTAGAGCATCTAACCTTTCTCCTCCAAAATAGTAAACTAGGTAGAAATTAAGTTGTTGAGCACCACAAACAATATTAACATGCACAGCTATTACTATGCTTATATCACGTAACTACTCATGGCAGGTGACTCACATCATTTTAAAGGTGACGTAAGATGATTTTAAGATTACAATACTGCAAGGTTATAATAATAGTTCATATTTACTGCGTGCTTTCTATGGGCAAGGCATTGTGCTAATGGTGCCACCTCACATGGGGCATTTCTTCTCATTCTTACAAATCCCTTTAAGAAAGTCTTATTTTCTCATTTTACAGATGAAGAAAATGAGGAAATTGTATATAATGTAACAAGGCTGGTGTTACTAACACTATTTAACAGATTAAAAAATTGAGGTTCAGAGCAATTGGGACAACTCAAGGACACATAGGCGGTCAGGGATCAAGTCAAGAGTCAGACTGTCACTCCCCACCAACTGAGATATTTTAACTTCCAAACCTTCATTAGTTTACCCATAAAATGCCTATTCTTTAAAAAATTAGATTTCTGAGATTTGAGGAAAGCATATGTTTTCAAAAACTAGAGAGATGGATATATTGTGATCTATCTATCTATATTTCTATCTATCTATCTATCTATCTACCTACCTACCTACCTATCACCTATCCATAAAAAGAAGCTTGTGGGCATTTCGTAAGAGAATCCAAGAAAAGAGAAATGACATACCATCTGAGGCAGTCCCAAGACGACAGACACACGATGACCTTTGCCCTGGTCAGAGGGTCTTGTAGATTTATAACAACAGTAGTAAGTTGCTTTGTGAACTATAGTTTCTTAGATAGCACATGCACTTCCAACCTCTGGGTATCTTCCTCGTTCCATCCTGTCTAAGATACCAAACAAGGTTCCAAAGGCAGTGGTCGATCCTGGAGTTTTCTTGCTGTCTGAAGACTGAGCAGCAACTTGGCTTGATCTCTATTTTTGCTTACCAGGGCCTAGGAGGTGGATGACCATGCAGACCACATTTTGATGGATAGGTTTTTATTCTACAGGAAATATAAACCTGGTGCATGGTGGTTGGAGACCTGGGTACCAGAATACTATGGGCCATACGTCATCCCACTAAGAGGCTGCCAGCCTTGTATGGTCTTGTTGTTCTTGTTCAACACCATCTCAACCTCCTGGATGGCTTTTTCCCATCTTCCAGCAGCCAGCTTGTGGAAGGATCTTTGTTTAAGTGACAGAGCAGATGAAGGCCCAGCTGTTTCCACTGAGGATTTTCTGGTTGATGCTGAGCCTAGAAGCTATGAGGCAGCACATATGCTGAACTCATTCTAGGAAATGGTACCAAAGATGTTTAGATGGCAATATCTACAAACCAACCCCTAGCTGTCAGCCACAGGCTATGTGCACAACCCCTCATGGGGGCTCCCATGGGCTCTAACAGAATAGACTCTGTATGATTTTTTGATATATGAGCACTGTTACTATTTCTGTAAGCATGGAATTTTCTGTAAAGCAAGAACCCCAATAAGTCCTAAATGCTTTAAAGAAAAATAGAATATGACAAGGTGTTACATCTTAGTGCATTTAAACATTATTAATGGTATCCATTCATGAATAAGCCTGTAACTCTGAAAAAAAAGCCAACAAACGTGGAAACTGAAAAGGGCCTCATTAAAGCTGGTTCTCTCAGCAACTGACATAATTTTGCACCAATGAATTAGATAACTGACTTTTTAAAAAAGGATCCAAGTGCTCCAATGCCAATTCAGAAGGTAAAAATCAATGATCATCACAAAGAGACTGCAAACCCAATTATGTACCAGAGCAATATGAATGGCAAATAAGCCCGGCACTGTTGTAATCAACTTAAAAGGGACTCTTGTAAGTTTTAAGCATATAAATAAATAATTCGGTAATGTTACTGCTGCATAATGATATTACCACAGACTTGGCAGTTAAAGCAACACACATTTATTACCTCACAGTCTCTGTGAGATCACTCAGGGTCCAGAATCCATGCGGCTTAGCTGCGACCTCTGCTTCAAAGTTTCTCTACAATGAAGTTGTGGATCAGGGCTGGGGTCTCAACCAAAAGTTCAACCCAGAAATGACCTGCTTCCAACGCGTTTGGGTTGTTGGAAGAATCTGTTTCTTGAGTTTTGCCAGATTGGGACCTCAATTTCTTCCTGGCTGGGAGTCAGAGGCCGTCCTTAGTCCCTTGTCATATGGGCCTCTCCAACACGGCAGCTGACTTCATCAAAACAATAGGGAGGGGCACCTGGGTGGCTCAGTTGTTACAAGTCCACCTTTGGCTCAGATCGTGATCCCAGCGTCCTGGGATCAAGCCCCACATCAGGCTCCCTGCTCAGTGAGGAGCCTGCTTCTCCCTCTCCCTCTGCTCTTGCCTCTGCTTGTGCGCTCTCATGCACTCTCTCTCTCTGTCAAACAGATAAATAAAATATTTTTTTAAAGCCATAGAGAGAGACTGCTAGTGAGACAGAAGTTGCAATTTTTTTTAAGATTTATTTATTTATTTGTCAGAGAGAGAGAGAGCACAAGCAGAGGGAGTGGCAGGCAGAGCAGGCAGAGGGAGAAGAAGGCTCCTGTTGAGCAGGGAGCCCATATTGGACTCAAGCCCAGGGCCCTGGGATCATGACCCGAGCTGAAGGCAGACACTTCATGGACTGAGTCCCCCAGCCATCCACAGAAGCTGCAAATTCTTAAAACCTAATCATGAAGAGCTAGCTCATCATCTTTACCTATTTCTATTGATGACAAGCAAGTTGCTAGGACAGCCCACATTCAAGAAGAGAGTATTACAACAAATTCTTAAATACCCTGAATATAAGGTCTTGAGGCAGATCATTAAGGGACCACAAAAGAAGCTGCCCACATCTCTCTCTTCTAGTAATTCATAGTCCATAACCCTGCTTTATTTTCATCACTGCTCTTATCACTACAACATTACGTTATTGATTTGTCCAGCTCTGTATTATCAATCTTCCACCATTAGACTGTTCGTAGCTTAAAGATATGTGTCTGGTCCTTGGGGTTTACCACTATATCCTTTGTGCCCAGAATAATACTGGCCACTTGGTTGTCATGCAACAAATATTTGTACAATGTGTGCATGAAAGAAGTGAATACTACTAACAAATGCATGACTTCTTTCAGTAATTCCTTATTATAGGATACTGAGGTGAAGGCTTACTCTGTGTGTCAGTGCCACGGGGCTCTCTCTGCTAAAGTGCTAAGCTTCCACGCATCTTATTACTTCTTTCATTTTGGCGTTAGGGGGACTATCTACAATGCATTCTTGACACTCTCTCCCCTTCTTTGACTTCCTATATTTACATGGCTGGAATTTTATGAGGTGAAAAAGAAGTAAAACAGTTTCACTGGTTCATAGGGATATTTTAAACATGAGCGTGAGGTAGAACTTCACTTCGATGGTTGCCTCCGTTGCCAAAACTCAAAGAACTTTAGAACCATCAACAGTGTGGGATGCAGAACAAAAATTGGGCTAGGCATTGGAGTCCTGTCTTACCAACAATGGACAAGCAAACTTTGAACTGTAATAGCAGAGACTCAGAAATCAGAAAAAGAGAGAGAAGAAAGGCCAAGAAAACACAGGCATCCAGATATGGTTTTTGAGTCCCCCCCAAAAAAAATTGTAAGAGAGGCAAAATTAGAATTGAGGGTCAAATTCCTCCTCTACTCTTGACAGACTGATATATCATGGGGAAAACCAGTCAATCTCTGAATTTCCTTTTCCTCATCTGTAAAACAAGTACGGTCATATTAGGATGGTTGTGAGGTTAGAGAAAAGATATCAGAGACAGAGGCCTTTACTAATGATGTACGTTCAGTTCTTTGCGGAAACTTTAGTAACACAGGAAAGAAAATGAACATCACTGCACACTAAGTTGGGAAAAGTTTCTTAATAGTAGTCATCAAAAAACAGCATGGTACCAGAGGAAGGAAAGAAGGACCATTTCTCCCACTGAGTGGTCCTGAAAACAAGATTAGAGCTTGGTATCCCAACAGGAGGTCAGTGAGTTTAACTGTGAGAAGCTGAGAATAAGTAATGGTCGGGGGTCACAGACTTTGATATCAGAACTGTTACCTATCTGGGGACAAGGTCTATACTGGATTAATTTTCCAATTCTTTAAAGTGACTCACCCATAAAAGACCCTGGTAAAAGTTATACATATTTAACAGAGTCATTCCTCCCAAAACATCTTCTAGACCAAAGGACTACCATATAGTGCATCCCGTTCCCATCATAACTGATCTATTTATAAACAATCTCATTGAGTTCACATCTCTGAAGTCAATTTTGAGTGCTGGGTGTGTAGACAATGTAAAAACAGCTCTACAGTAAAAGCCCTCGTTTCAGGGCATCAGGAGTGATGGACAAATACTACGGCAATTTATTTTCTCTGTCCTCTTCTAAAGAGTAAGTTCCATGATGGCAGGGACCATGGCTGTCTTGTTCATGAGCATTTGCCCAACACAAAGACCAACACATGGTCAATGCTCCATAAATATTTTTTAAATGAATGGGTGGATCAAGGAATAAATGAACAGCCTGTGCTAAAAATGCATTTGACACTTATCATTACTTAAAACATCTAGGGATTAAGCAAAATGACTTTATAAATTGGTCCATCTTAGGTTAAAGCAGCCATGGAAAGCACATTAGATAACAAGACCATGACTGTTATTGAAGAAGAACTCTTTCTTTTTTTTTTTTTTAAAGATTTTATTTATTTGACAGAGACAGTCAGCGAGAGAGGGAACACAAGCGGGGGGAGTGGGAAAGGAAGAAGCAGACTCCCAGAAGAGGAGCCTGATGCGGGGCTCGATCCCAGAATGCCAGGAACACGCCCTGAGCCAAAGGCAGATGCGCTTAAGGACTGAGCCACCCAGGCACCAGAGAAGAATTCTTTCTATGCTGCACTTTCCTTCTGGAATGCACTTCCCAATTTCCCTGCTTGCTAACTCCTAGTTGCTCTTTTAGCATACATTCTGAAGAATAAAACAAAGAAGGGTGAGGATTTTTACTTCACAGATACCCAGATGGCTTTAGTGATTAAGTTCCATTTTAGGAAGGAGAAAATTTAACCAGCTTTGTGGTTTTTCCTTCCTTTTGTATTTAAGTGCAAAGCCTGTTTGTACTTTATATCTGAAATAATTTAGGGAATTCTGTTATTATGACTTTAAGTAATGCTGTATTAAGGAAGGTTATTTTAATTTCTCATGTAAATATTAGCTATTTAAATCTAAAGCTAACTTGAAAAATATTTTATTTCTTACATTTTTGATATAAAATATATCATGTATATATAAGACTTATAAAATATATATGATATTTTAAAGAATAGTAATAAAGGAAATACCTGTGCACCCACAACCATCCAGTTTAAGGACTAAAATGTTATCAGTGTTTTTGACTGGGAGTGTCTTATCCTAATGCTATACCCCATCTCCCCTCTAGAGATAATTCTTATTCTGAATTTTGCTTCCATCATTCCCTTGTTTGTCTTTATAGTTTTACCACATATTTACACAATACAACCAAATTATTTAATGCTGCCTGTCTTTAACTCCATAAAAATAAAATCATACAATATATATCATTCTAGACTTGCTTTTTCATTCAATATTTTGTTTTTGAAATTCAATTATCTTGATGTGTATAACCTTGGTTCCTTCATGTTCACTGCTGTTTCTTATCTCATTTTATGAATTTATTATGATTGGCTTATATCCATTCTATCTCTGATGGGCATTTGCATCGTTTCTAGGGTTTTCCTTTAACAAAGAGTTAACAAGTTTCTGTGAATATTCTTCTATGTATCTTCTGGGGTTTGTATCCAAGAGTTTCTTCAAGGTGTATACCTAGGTATAGAATATCATGGTTGGTAAAAAAAAATTAACGTATTCTAACTAAGAAATGCCGAATGATTTTAGTTTCAATTTACACTCCCACCGGCAGTGTAGATGAATTCCCACATTTCCACATCTTTACCAACACTTTGTCATTTCTGACTATTTAGTTTTTGACAAACTGGTGGGTAGAATATTTTATCCTTAAATGTTTCTTTACTACTCACTTCTTAAAAAGGCAAGGTACAAAAAAGAAAGCAACAAGCTATCTGAATATATTTGTGAGATTATCCTGTCTATAATTATCTAAATTATTTAGAGAAATTCAGTACATTCTTTTGATAATTTTTCATACACAGCTGTGGCATCTTTGCTTGGCATGACCATCAAGCATTTGCTTAAATGGCATAGCCTCTGGACCGTGGCTCTACCATGGGAATTTCTTTTCCCAAAAAATTGTCAATGAAGGGCCAAAAATTCTACAAATCTCCTTCTTTCCATAAAAACAATACAGAACACTGTCCAGTATCTCATGTCCAGTTCTGTTAGGTGTCTGACTTCTGTGCTCACCTATTTCTCCCTCTTCTCTCTTGAGAAACAGTGCAGCCAAGCAGTTAAAAAGTCATCAGAGGCTATGCTGCGCAGCCTAGATTTGAATTCTGACTTCCCCACCTACCAGGTGTGAGCCTACCGGCAAATGCCTCAGTGTCCGCACCTATAAAATGGGGAGGACAATAAGGCCTATATCATAAGTTTGTTGTGAACGTTGATTAGTTAAGAAATGTAAAGCCCTTGTAGGAGACCCCCACACATACTAAGTACTCGAGACGTTTTATCTCTATACAAGCTAGCTAATATTATTAAAAAGCTTTTGCTATTTTAGGTAAAATTATCCCCTTTATTTTTGTCTCTCTCACTAGGCTATAAATTCAGACTCTGCCTTTTTTGCTTATTCATAGCACCTTATTCAGGCTCCTGATGCAGGGGAGACAGTCATTATTTGATTACATAAGTATCAGAAACACAACCAAATAGCTATAATTCATCTGGTCCCAAAGCCCAAAATAGATTATACCAGATACACTTGTTTACAACTCATAGCTTCCTCAGCTCACCCCAATAAATTTGGGAAAGTGTGGCGTTTTTACAACATCCTAGAGAATTGAAATTCACCTCCCCAAAGGACAACCAGCAGCATGACTATCCTACTAAAGTCAAACCAAAGTCAGAAAACTGGGTTCAAGAGAAGAGCACAAGCACACTGTGCCTCTTAGGATTACACCACCAGAATGGAAAAGAAGAAAAAGATGATTTAACACCACAACAAAAAGAAGAGGGGATCATCAGCAATGGAGCTATTTTCATGCATTTCTGGAACACAGAAAGCATGTGAAGCAGATTGACTGACAAAATAGATCGGCAACAGCCGCAGCTTGAGACCTGCAAAGATGTCAGCAGTGGCTGGGTGTCCCGGGGGCAGAACCTAGGGGAGATGTGGGCGGGACACGGAGAGCAGGGGAGGAAGGAGGGACTGAAAGGAGTGGCAAAGGGAAGTTCTAAGGAGTAGACACCCACTTCCACCCACCTTTCCAAGCCCAAGTTAGATAGATGATAGATGATAGATAGATAGATAGATAGATAGATAGATACATGATAGATAGATAGATTGATAGACAGATAGATAAATAGATAGATCTTTTTTTTTTCCGGTTCTGTAAAAAAAAAAAAAAAAAACCTAGGGAAAAATATGGCAAGTATAATAGCTCTCCAGAGTTTAAATATAACACACACACACACACACACACACACAGATACACACAATAAAAGACTCTGAAGAAAACAGATATCACTTAGAAAACAGAAAAATTAAAACAACAACAACAACAACTTCGTATTAGTATCCTCACATAATGCCTTAGGCCAGGCTCCAAGGGAAACAGAGTCTGTGAGCAAGATTTACATACTCCTCAATGAAGGGAGTCAGGAAGTATGGGCAGCAAGCTTGGACAAAAGGAGAGGTTGACCTGTGATTCAATTGCAACAGGTGCTCCAGACAGTCCCGGGTGTGCTCAGGAGCTGGGGTGGCCCTTCAGATCCTTCTAGGATTGAAGCAAGGGGCCAACTTTTAAGCATTCCAATCCTACCCTACCACGCCCACTTATCAGTTACTAGATTCAGGCCACTCTGCAGAGTAAGCAACACTCTCAGGGAGTGAGGGAACAAATGTTTCCAGACTGGAGAGGGATCTGGGTGGCACAGTAGAGCACTGCTATACATAAATTTCAGAAGTCACTGAAAATTAGAATGAAATGGCAAATTGCTATAATAAAAAAGCAACGAGAGAAAAAGAAGTTTTTAAATTAAAAAAATAATTTGCCACACTCAAAGATTTCCATAAAAATATGTATGTATAAAGCCAAGAAATCTCAAATGACAATGAAAGGACCATATTATTAGCAAAAAAATATTAAAGACAAAGAAGTTTAAATCACGAGCACCAGCATTTGAGAAATAAGGAATGGAGAAAATGGCTGAAAGGAAATTAACAACTATTAATAGAATAGAATTTGCAGAAATGAAGGAAACCCATTAAAGAGGCCCACTGAGTACTAAGCAAGTTTTTAAAAACAAAATTCATACCCAGCTATGTTTACAAAACTTCAGAAGACCAGGAATAAAGATTAGATTCTAAAACTTGGTACACGTTTGGGGGCAGGGGTGGTGCACAGAAAGAAAAAAAAAATAGCTTGCGTAAGAAAAAGCATCATCATGCTGGCATCTGATTTATCATCAGCATTTCCTTTCACGTCCTTAAAGGGAAATGATTTTGAATCTAGAATGTTATCCTAGACAAGATATGAATCAATAGTGAGCTCAGAATAAAGACATTGTTAGACATGGAAGGGTCCAGGAGATTTTTCTGTCACCAATTCTCCCTTCGGAAATTACTTAAACAAATGCTCCTGTAAAATGAGGGGATAAACCAAGAAAGAAAAAGAATGAGATTCAGTATCCGACCCAGGAGAGCAGTAGAAGAGAAGGCGGGCCTAAAAAGTCAGTACCATCCAGTGTGGAATTCCAACAGAAGCAAGATCCCCAAAGAAGGGAGTTCCTAGTTTGGAGAGGATTACTGAGATGTTGGGAAAGTGTAAAATTATCACAAAGACAAACAATGTTAGACCTTTTTTTAAAAAAGCAATTTTAGAAACAACAGGAGGAAGAGAACAAATTGCTACATTAAAATAAAAACTTAATAAAACAAACAGTTACACGAGAAGCAAATTAAGTCATAGTACTAAGCCTCTGCAGTGAAAACACTTTTACTTAGTCAATAAAATAAATGCACTCTATTGATTTTAAACATTTAGAATGACCCTCTGGACAAAGCACAGAAGACTTGATAAAGGTTACCAATAAGAACGTAAAGGTTGGAAATTTAAAAGTGAAAATGATGATAAGTGGGGAGAAAAGACATCTTTGTTTCACCAAGGGAGCTGTCAGGAGAGATTATCAGCAAGTGATGAACCATGAAACAGAACTTTAAAAATATTAAAAAACAGAATTAACTATTAAAAAAAACTGAAAATACTGACATGAAAGCAGATTTGGCTGGAACTGCTTGTTAAGACAGTTATAAATACCTCCCATCAGGGCGAACCATAAATGCCAAGGACACTCAAACAGATTGATGAGGCTATCAGTGTTAATCTATTAGGAATTCTAAAAATAATTCTATTAACACTGCCAGCACCTATTTCTTCACACTTATTGCAACAAAATCACAAATGATAAAGAATTCCACAAATGAGATGAGCATTTCAAGATTACACCATTTAATTACTTTATAAAATTATGCAATACTACAGAATGATAATCACAAAACACCTTAGTATATTATTTTTAATTGCTATGGAAACGCTGTCCATATTTTTCCAGATAAGATCACAATACTCTTGGAATAGTGATTTCGACTCCTAAATTCAGAAAAAAAAACCTGTTATTTAATTAATATATTTGAATAAATGTGTTATGGGATAACCATTTTTTTCTTCAAAGGCTCCAAATAGATTCGTTAAGGATAAATGTCCTTGAAGAGTGTTGATTTTTGAGTATACACAACCTCCTGCCCATGGTTGAATAGTTAGTAAGTTACTTAAAATTTCATGCTTTGTGTTCTTTATCTGTGAGATGGGGATAATAATATCCACTTCACAATTAACTGAATTAAATGAAAAGTTTTTTTATAGAAAATACATATTACAGTGTCTAGACATTGTAACTAGACACTAATGTATTAATTTTTAACCAAAATGGTCTTCTAAGGTAAAACAATTTCACTCACAATGGTCTGAGACAATTTTGGCATAATCGCTCATAAAACGCACAGAGAAATTAAAGGCTCTTTGTAATTAATGCAAAATACATTAGTGTTTTTGATAGAAACAAAAAAGGTGAGACATCGTTCCTTCCTGTATCAAACATGGAGTGACCAGAGAAAAAAGTAAGTTTGAGGACAGAGCTCAGGAAGTAAGATTTGGAAACTTGGAGTTACCAGGGACTCAACTGGTACTGTCTTATAGGACTCTCTGCAAGCTAGAAATGCCCCCACATCCTAGCTACTTGGCACATGTATCTACTGAGTGCTTCAAATGTGCTAGTGAGAAGGAAGAATACATTTTTAAAATTTTTATTTAATCTTAATTTGAAATTAAATAGCAATATATGGCTACGGGGTACCATACTGGACAGTGCAATTGACAATTAATCCAAAACATAATGGTCCTTTCAGGCACTTACTCAATCTCTAATCCTTAAATTATTCATGGTCATACATTTTACCAAGATGGTCCTTCTTATATTCACTCAACAAATATTTATAAAGCTCCTACTAGGTGAAAAACAGAATTTGATAATGTTGAGAGAAGTGGAACATGGTACGTGTCTTAAGAAGCTTCGAGTCTAGTAGGAAAAATAATCATGCACAAATAGATATATTACTAGGAAGGAAATGGAACCTCAAAAAAGGCCCCAGGAGTTTGGTAGCAATTCAGCGAGGGAAAATCATTTGTACCTTACACACCAAAATATCATGGAAGCTTTGAAAGACTTAGGCTTGACCAGTCGTCCTAAAAGATGAGTTGATCTGATCTCAACAAGGAAAGAAGAGCATCAAGACTGGAGAACAGTCACTTTAGGTTGTTTAAAAGAAAACATCACAAATTAAAATAGGCGAAGGAAGACTGTACCCAGACTGGGGGCAGGGAGAGGAAGGGTCTTTAATTTGGGGCAAATGACTTCAGGTTTTTTTTGAAAACTAAGGAATCGTATAATAAGCTACTGAGTCTCCCTAATAAATCTGGAATTTTTTTCTCTCCTCTCTGACCCCCATGGTGCCTCTGGTGGCTCATGCCCTCATCATCTCTCACCTGGCCTGCCTATGTGGACCTAGTCCATTTAAAGAAGTGCTCACAAAATACATATGGGGATAAATACATAGTAATGGCATCCTGCTGTTGGACTCCCCCTCTGGAGTGAGCCCACATCTCCTCTCCTTTCTGCCACTTTGGATATTATTTCTTGAACTAACATCTTACTGACATGTTGGTCCTAAGTCTCAACTCCTGGTGGTAGGCACTTACCGAGGGCCTCTGGTCTTAACCATTCATCTACAGGGTGTCATACAAAGTCAGCTCAGGAATACTGTGGGCAAAAGCTGATCATCTCCCTCTACCACCATGAGCCGCACTCTGGTAACAGGCCCTGGGTGGTCTCCATCCCAGTTTTGTGGGACCTACTAGTAAGCCCCGGCCCCCGCCAGGGAGAGAAATCGGAGAAGTTCCCTGTCTCTTGTCTCTCTCTCCACCTGAAACACTGATGATAATATTTGCAACCAGTATCTGTACAGTGCTTTGTAGTTTTAAAATCTTATTTAAATCTCCAGAAAATCCTCCCCCAAGTCTGCCATGGTGCTATAAGACCCTTCCCCAAACCTGAATCTGATCATGTCATATTGCTGCTAGTTTCTTGTTGCATGGAAGATTGAAAAAAAAAAAAAAAAAAAGCAAAGCTAGCTATTTAGGGTTGTCCATTGTCAGGCTGTCTTTGAGCTCTATCTCCCCATAATTTTAAATAGAACTATGACCATTCCCTAAATTTACTGAAATCTGACATTCCCCTTTCTACCTCTGCCATTCCTTCTTGAAATTCTGTTCCATTGCCTTTGTCTTAGTTGGTCTTTAGGATTACCTTACATACCACCACTCCGGGAAGCTTCCACTATCTTCCTTCTCCAAGTTTAGCCTCTTCCAGCTTTGAGTTGTTCATTAAGTTCCTTCCCTTCTCAGTAACTTCCTTCAGGGAAGGGACAAGGACTCATCCATTCCTGTCCCCAGCATCTGCATACACTAGGTGCTCAGTAATTATTTTTAATATGTCTGGGTTGGGGGGCGGCAACTCATCCAATTCAACAAAATGACACAGAAAAGGAAATTACTCACAGAGCAACACTCAAAATATTTCCACGTATAAGACCAAAGTATAATTATATTTTAAGTATTTTTAATCACACAGTAAGCAACATAAGAATGAGTTATTACCTTACCATATTTCATAAATACAATCTTCCCACCTTAAAAAAAAGTCTTTGATTGGCTGAAAATTAATTATATTTAAACTGAAAGGAACTTCCTAAGGAAAGCATTATCTGATTCACTTGCTTATGCTTAATCCAGAACTTTTTCCCCTCTGGAAGGTATAGCAAAAATGAATGGAGATTTGCTATGTCCACCCACTAGTACAACACATTATTTCTTTAGTCACTTTGATGTAGACAGACCACATTGAAATACCCTTGGAAAAAAATACCCTTATGAAAAAATTTATTACACCACTAAATTATTTATCCACATTACTGCAGCTCAGGTTTTGAGGATATCTATTACAGAAATGTATGGATACTCATTTCTATAGCCATTTTTCACAAGAGGTAAAGAACCTTTTTTTTCCAACTTAAGCCATATGGTGAAGTCTATTGCCAATTGTCATACTTGTTCAAGATCAGAACCCGACGATGAGGCCATCAGTTGCATGCCATGTCTGTCAATCCAGGTGCAATTTAAGTTCAGGGGGCTTAAAGATTGGTTGCGACAAGCACTGCACCTGTTCCCTACCCAAGGTTTCATGAGAAGCTGAGGATTGGTGAGGTATACTTTACCTAAGGCCAGAAATCTAACCTCAAAATGGAGATCCAGAAAATTCCCTCTTCAACAGGAAAGTACGGCATCTACCTCATTATAGGACCTTCCATCTCACATATTTTCAGAAAATAGCCCCTTGGAGACCTGCCAAAGACAGAATCGTGCTTCTAACAGTTTCCATTTTGAATGGCTACTTTGTGCTGACAGAGTGGTAAATATGCTTTCAGTTGGGAGTAATCCTCATACAAACAATGAGCTAGACACACTTCTACCCATTTTATAGATAAAGGTACAAGCTCAAACTAATGAAATAACCAAAGAAGATACACACTAATTAGAAAAAGTGGGAAATCAGGAATCAAACCCAGATCTGTCTGACCCCAAGGCCGTGGCTCTAACATCAGCTGCCCTTCAAAATACCCTTTGTTTGGGTCTTATGGGAGAAATACACTGTTACCAATATGAAAGGCCTTGGTTTTTCAGCCCTGGTCTTAGTTGCAACACATTAGGACAGATTTAGATCTTGGAATTAATATTATGCTATTTCATGTACAATGTAAAAAGCTTACAACAGTATAATTCCATTTATCCTTTGTCTTCTTGAGAGTTATTGATGTTATATATTTTATTTTAACATTAACATATAATATATATTATAACTCTTTCAATAAAATACTGGTTTTGCTTTCCACAGTCAGTTATCTTTTAAATAAGTTGAAGAAAATATTCATCCATATCTACTCACGTGTTTATTATTTCTGTGCTGTTCAAGCTAACCGATGTCATTTCTCTTGAGTAGTGCAGTTCTTCTAGTGACAAATTCTCCTGGCCGTGTTTATCTGAAAATGCCTTTATCTTCTCATATCCATTTTTTAAAGGACTTTTAGCATGGTATCGAATTACAGGGTGGCTGAGTGTCTGGGCTCTTTAGCACTCTGAAGGTGTCATTTTGCTGTCTTCTGACTCACACTGTTTCTGATGAGAAGTCACCCATCACTCTTCTTGTTGCTCTTCAGTATATAAAGTATCTCTTTCTCTCCAACTGCCTTGAAGATTTGTCTGTGGTTTATCAGCAGTTTGCATAGAGGTGTCTGTTTGTTGTTTACTTTGTATTTATCCTGCTTGGGGTGAGCTGACTTTCTCAGATGTGTGGGTTGATGTTTTCCATTAAACTGGGGAAATCTTAGGCCATTATTTCCTCAAGCATCCCCTCCGCACCCCATTCTCTTTCTCCTCTCCTTCTAGAACTCCAACTACATACACATTAGATATTGCCCCCCAGGCCACAGGTAAAATGTTTTTCATCCTGTTTTCTTGCTAGACTCCCATTTTAGATATTTCCATGAATCTGAAGATTTTTCCTACACTGTTCGTCTGCTCTTAAGCTCATCCAAAATATTATTTTTTATTTCAGATACTTTTCAAGTCTATAATTTCCATCAGGTTCCTTTTGATGGTTTTCATTGTCCATTTGTTTCCATCATTCTCTTACGTGTCTGTAAAACTTTGAACATATTTATAATAGTTGTTATGATGTTTTTGTTTGCAAGTGACATTATCTGGGTCATCCATGGGTCTTCTGTTTGTGTGTCTGTGTGTGGTTTAACTGCAGGTCACATTTTTTGTTTCTCTTTCTATCTCATAACATTTTATTTTATAGCAGACACTATTGAAAACCAGTGGAATTTGAAGAATATTAAATTTGGGAGGTTTCTTTGTTCTATTTGTCTTCTCCCAGAGAATACAAAGTCCTGTTTTGGCAGCTGAAGTAATGAGGTGGTCATTCAGAGTTCACCAAAAATCATTTTGATTTGTGTTTTAGTCAGCTCAGGCTGTGACAACAAAATACCATGGACTGGGCGGCTTAAACAACAGAAATTTATTTTCTCACCATTCTGGTGGCTGAGAAGTTTAAGATCAATGTGTCAGCAAAGACATGTCTGGAGAGGGCTTTCCCCTTGGGTTGCAGGTGGCTGCCTTCTGGCTAAGTACTCACATGGCCTATCCTCAGTGTGTATACACTGTTGGTGTGGTGGTGGGAAAGAGACAGCAAGAGAGAGAGCCCTGAGCTGTCTCTTCTTGTAAGAATACTAATTCTATCTGATCAGGGCCCACTCTTACAACCTCATTTAATCTTAAGTACCTCCTTACAGGGCCTATCTCTGGATATAGTCACACTGCAAGTTAGAACTTCAATATATGAATTTGGGGGTACACAACTCAATCCACAGCATTCCATTCCTAGCACTCCCCCAAATTCATGTCCTTATCACATGCAAAAACACATTCATTCTATCTCAACAGCCCCAAAAGTCTTAACTCATTCCAGCATCAAATCTAAACTCCAAGGTTTTATCTAAATTTCTAAATCAGATGTGGGTGAGCCTTGAGTTATGATTCAGCATGAGGCAAAATTCTCCTCTAGTACCGTCCATGTTGCAGCAAACGGGACTGGAGGAGATAATGCTAAGCGAAATAAGTCAAGCAGAGAAAGACAATTATCATATGGTTTCACTCATTTATGGAACATAAGAAATAGCCGGAAGATTGGTAGGAGAAGGAAGGGAAGAATGAAGGGGGGTTACAGAAGGGGTAATGAACCATGAGAGACTATGGACTCTGGGAAACAAACTGAGGGCTTCAGAGGGGAGAGGGGTGGGGGAATGGGACAGGCTGGTGATGGGTACTAAGGAGGGCACATATTGCATGGTGCACTGTGTTATACGCAAGTGATGAATCATGGAACTTTACATCAAAAACTAGGGATGTACTGTATGGTGACTAACATAATAAAAAAATTATTTAAAAAAATTCTCCTCTAGCTATGATCCTATGAAACCAGACAAAGTACTTCTAGAATACAATGGTAGGGCAGCCATTGAGTAGACATTCCCATTCCAGAAAGAAAAAATAGGAAAGAAGGGAAGGGCGATAGGTCACAACCAAGTCCAACACTTAGCAAAGCAAATCCCATTAGATGTTAAAGGTCAAGAAAAATCCTTTTTGGTTTGATAAACTGCTTCTGGATCCCCTGAATCAACTTGTCTCCCCTCAAATTCCTATACTGAAGCCCCAGCACCCAATGTAAATGTATGTGGACATAGGGCCTATGAGGAGGTAATTAAGGTTAAATGAGGCCATAAGAATGGAGTTCTAATCAGATAGGATTAGAGCCCTTATGAGAAGAGACACCAGAGTACTCTCCTCCCTGCTAATGGCCCATGAGTGAAAGGCCATGTGAGCACACAGTAAGAAGGCAGCCACCTGCAACCCAAGGGGAGAATCCTCACCACACATCATCCCTATTGGCACTTTGATCTTAAACTTCCCAGCTTCCAGAACTGTGAAAAAATAAATTTCTATTGTTTAAGCCACCTGGTCCATGGTACTTGTTATAGCTGCCTGAGTTGACTAATACAATCTGGATGGGATTTCAGATTTAAAAAGATAATTTGAGCCAAGAGGTGGGCTGAGATTCCACCTGTAGACTTAACATAACAGGGTCCTCAGTTCCACACCCAGTGAGAATATGCAGCTCAGCCTTCTCTTCACTGCCCTGCTAATGAAAATTTAGAAGGGGACAGGGAGGGAAAATTTCAGGTCACACAAACTACTGTGTTTGGGGTACTCCAGGCTTCAATCTATCTTGCTTGCCTTAATCATCACCCACAATCCAGCTGGCCCCTTTTCTTCCAGGTAAGTCTGGCAGCCCCTCTCCTCAGCCTGTCTGCACCCATCCACGTCCCCCCAACACTCCTCAGGAAGCTGTCACAGCTCACAACTCATGTAAGAAAACCTCTCTCTTTACGGGATTCGTTCGTCAATTCACTTAGGCTTCCCTCTGTCTACCATTCCTCAATTATCTCATACATAAGCATAATTATTATTTTATTATGATTTTTCTTAGTATTAGCTCAGGAGTGAAAATCTTCCCTATTCTCTTCCAAACAAATATCAAAATCTACTTTTTTAGGTTAAATTTTTAATTGCCTTTGATAAAATATTTCATTTAAGAAAAGAGAGACTACTTCTAGGTCACACGAACATTAGTTGAATACATAATTTTGATTTTGTTCTCAGTCGCAAGAAAACATATTTATTTCTCTTAGTAAATAGTTTATTATATTCTTCTTTTAAAAAATAATGTGATATTTCAGCATTTTTCTCTATTGCTGATGCCTGAAAGAAATCTCATTCAATTGTTTTCCTATACCAAAGATTGAGTCATGTAACTACTGATTTCCTTAACTAATAAAAGAAACATTTACCTTTCTGACAGGCTTGGAGAACAGAGGATTTATAGATATCAAGGCAACTTATTAATCTATGTGAACAATGAAACTAAACTCATTTAAGAGTTTTATTTTCTTCATTCAGTAACATCTGACGTACAGGAAAACAGTGTTGAGTAGTAAGCCTTACAAAGTTGCTTAATAGAGAAAGGAACCAGGCCAAATTCTTCTTAAAGTTCTAAGTCAAATAGGGGTGCCTGGCTGTCTCAGTAGGAAGACCGTGCAACTCTTGATCTTGGGGTTGTGGGTTTGAGCCCCACATGGCATGTAAAGATAACTTAAATAAATAACAAAAATTCTAAGTCAAATAATGTTTTAAATAAAGAAAAGTTTTAGATTATCCATGACTATACACAGATTCTCAATGGCTATTAGTAATATATTGATAAAGATCTTATGATACTTTCTTCCATTAATAAACACAAAAAATGAGTTGTATATGCAACTGATGCCAATTGTTCTCTTTTGTATGTATGTTTACTATTTTTACTTTACTAACAGTGCTAAATAACTCAAATCAAGTTTATTGGACTCACTGTGTTTATTACATACACATATGAGCAATGCATTTTTCTTTAAATGAAAAAAAAATACCTCACTGCACCTTAGTTTATGAAAATGGTGCTTTTGCTAGAATGCACTGAGTTTTACCCATAAATTTTGGCTTTGATGTTTTATGTGTTTAATCAGTATGAACATCAGTCTGTCAATAAAAAGTTTTTTAACTGGGAGATGTACCTTGAATGCAAAACACCATTCAAAACACATAAAATGTTTCCAGTATCTTTTTTTTTTTTTTTACATTGGAAAGGAAATTTTACTTTTTAATCCCAGAATGAGCTCTGGTTCTTTTTTTATTTTATTTTATGTTTTTTTATTATATTATGTTAGTCACCATACAGTACATCCCTGGTTTCTGATGTAAAGTTCGATGATTCATTAGTTGCGTATAACACCCAGTATCTTTGACTTCAGATTATTAATTGGAAGTTCATGTTCTGACAATCAAATTGTCCTTGTGTTGCTTTTTGCAGAAAAAGTCCTAAGATCACCATAGTTTCCCCTCTTCCTAATCACAGATGATTTTTCTCTATTACAAAATAGGCCCCTCTTTAGCAGTCTTGGTAAAAATTGCAAAAAAAGAGGTGCAGAGGAGACCACATAGGAGCAGGAGGGTGCAATATGGCGTCATGCTGGCTCTTAACCCACATCACACCTTCTGCTATTTCTCCTTCTGGGTATTTCCCTCTTAATCTTTTGAAACTGAGCGACCCTATATGGTTGCTGCAGTCCCATGGAGCTGTCCTCCAACATATCACATGGAAGGGAGTACCCAAAGGAGAGATTGGTTTGGAGAACAGATTCTTTGGGAGTGAGGAGGGTCTCCGCCACTCATCTTTTTTCTCCCAATACTTTGAATCTATCAGCACAAATATCCCTCTTCCATCTTTGTTTTCCACCACTTCCCTTTATGCACCTGGGGCTCAAGACAAGTTGAACACTTGAACTTGGTCAGGAGGGATGTGTGTGTGTTGACCACAAAATATTGATTTCATTACTTTCTCTTTTTTTAAGATTTTATTTATTTGAGAGACAGAGCATGAGTGAGAGAGAAAGAGAGAGCATGAGCAGGATGGGGGCAGAGAGGGGCAGAGGGAGAGAGACAAGCAGACTCTCCATTGAGCAAGGAGCCCAACGGGGCTGGATCCCAGGACCCTGGGATCATGATCTGAGCCCAAGGCAGATGCTTAATGGACTGAACCACCCAAGGACCCCTGATTTCATTACTTTCAGTAAGTATTCAAGGTCTAGCTCAAACAGTGCCTTGTCTAGCAAAAATGATTAGTTCTCTCTTGGTCTTGCTGCATCCCTTTTCTCTGTTCTGTTTTATTAATAATTGTAGTCACATCTGTCACATCCTTCATGGCTATAAGCTCTTTCAGAACAGACAGTGCATGATACACATCTGTCTCCCAGGAATGCACCTATAAGGTGCTTAGTGAGTATCCATAGACTAAAAGATGGAAAGAACGTGATGTTCTTAAAGAAAAAGAACGCTTTTTAGCACCTTAGAAAACTAAGTCAGTGTGCAATTTCATGATTTAAATTCAGCTTATTTAATCCCATCAAAGATATGAAGTCCAGATTGGCGGCGGCGGGAGGGAGACTTTTAAGCGCACTGACCCTTTCTTTTTCAAAAAAAAGGGTGAGGGTTGGGGCAGAATATGAGCAGGAGGAGACAGTGGAGGAGATGGTGAAAGAAAAAATGAATTGAAAAGAAAGATGTTACTGGGATGAATTGCTGATGATGATCTTTGGATGTTGACGTGCGTCTTTGGACAAAGCGGATGAATTTAATTATAAAGTGTATTCAAATAACTGAAATGATCATCAGAATGTTTTCCGTATGCCTGGCAATGATCAGCGAATGACATTATGGTGAGCAGCCTAAGGGATGGGGCCCCTGCTACTGACCCTCTAATTGCACGTATCAATTACAGCCAACGCTGCTTCCTTGCTGATGGGAAGGAGGTTCTTTGGAAATACCATGACTTCTGCGCATGCTTGCAGAGCAGCACTGTGCCCTGAGTCACTGTCCAGGGAGGTGGAAACTTCATGTTAGAGTTTGAAATAACCCTCACATTTTCATTACCGCTCAGAGGTTATGGCAGAGCTGTTGGGTTTTGCTTCCTTCAGGATATCTCTTGGGACTCAGGGGTCCTATTCCTTTTCCCATAGTGCTTAGGACTATGTCACAGATTAGGAGACCCCAAGCCTTGAATAAGAAGTAGAAAAATCACTTGCTCTGGAGTTGAATTTTGCACACTACAATGTTCCCCCCAAAACACCCTTAGTAAATTGTCTGACATTTGAAATCCCTTGGAGGGAAGAAGCCAGTGAAAGGTCAAACCTGGTGTTTTGCTGCCCTTTTGAGAAAGAAAATCTGGTTTGGAATGTGATTGTATGAAAGTGCAAAAGAGTCATATGAGAACTTTCCCTGGGAGCAGAGTTTGAAAGGGAGAAACTGCCTCTGACTAAGCACACCCTACCTCACAGGCATCAAGCTCAGCAGGTCCCAGCTCATCCATGTCTCCCTTTAGTCTTTAATGCTTACAATATGCTTGTGAGGCAAGTATTAATATCCCCACTTTACACACGATAAAATTAAAATTCAGAGATTTGGAGTGATATGCTCATGATAATAAAACTGGCAAATTATGGGGCAGAGATTTGAACTTGTATCTTTCTGACAACAAATTCCCTGCCCCTTACACTACACGCCTGTGACAAGAACTCTGTATCAAGGTGGGCAAGTGGAACAATGTTCCAAATAAAAAGGGATTGTTTTAGGAAGGGCATATTGGAGCTCTGAACATAACCTCCCCTTAATTCCCAATGCCAGCCAGCATGGCTCTGTGTCTGGGCACTCCTCTCTGCCTCCTCTCGGCCAGCATTTGTGGACTGGGGCTGGGATCGAATTGGCACACAAGTGAACTCTTTCCCAATAGCTCCACTAGCTTTCTGATCAAAGGCAAATAAGGTCTTCTTTGGATCCCAAAGAATATTGAACAATCCTCTTTCGTGTAAAAATTACACATTTCCCTTCCATACAACAGAGTCAAATGGTGGTTATCATCAAACTAATTTGGTTCAAATCCCACTTCCAAAACATCCAGTTTATATTATCTTGGGCAAGTTACTGAATAGCTCTAAATTTTCAGCTTTCTCATCTTTAAAGCAAGAGTAATCATAGTGCTTATTCTCAGGACAGTTGTCAAGATTAAATGAATGAGCCCATGTCCAGCATTTAGTGAAATGTATAACACATAGGAAGAAATAAGAAACATTCTCTGTCTTTATTGTGTATCTCACAGAGGACTGTAAGCACCCAGAGGACGGCAATATTGATCTGGTCTTCTTTGCATAGGGTTGATATGTAAAAAGTAGCCAGTGGTAATTTGTAAAGTGCCTGTTTATGGAACTCTGGACATGATATTATTTTTGTATAGTGGACTTAAGATCTTTTCTTGAGGGCCTCTTTATTCCCTGTTACATAGCATAGGCTGGTAATGAACTCTGTATATGGATAGATCATTACTGAAATGTAGGGAATATGAGTCATTGAATAAATTCAAATGGCAACCAGAGCAGGCTTAGAAACAAGACTAGGTCTAAATCCAGAGCAAACTATAAAAATAACCATAGGCAAACTTATCTTTGATTGATGGCAATCTATCCCCACAGATGCCTCGGGACGCTCGACCTTTCCCTTATGACTAAGGAATTAGAAAAGCTTTCAAAGAATTTTTTACTGAGTTATCAGAAATTTTAAATAGATACCACCATCAATTCGTTAGCTCCTAGGACACAGTATACTTTGTGTGCTTTTGACTTTGACAGTGTTTCCAAACATTAAATGTGATGCATTGTATCTAAACATCTTAATCAGCTGAAATGAAATTACTTATAATTCCCCCCAGGATCTTATTTCCTAATGGCTTTGGAACTAAAATTAGCTTAAATTTAATAGGCTATGTGTTCATCAATTTTCCAAAAAGAATACGGAGAGAGATGGAAGAAGAGAGGAGGAACAGACCAACTTTATGATTTGCTACCACATGACTTCAGGATAGAGTTTCTGATACTAGGACCAACATTGTTTCCACCAAACCCGGTGATTTCCCCAGGCCGGGGTGCCAAAGCCCTTTAAGCTTCAGAATTATAGAAGGTTTATCATTTTGACCTTGAATCATGGAAGTATTAGTATGGAAGCATGTTCCAGTGGACTCCAATTGGATTAAAGAAACAAGTAGATCAGAGGCATGTTTGTACAGCTGCATGCATTACTCACAGCAAAGGACTCTCTAGTTTTAGGATACGCCTAGACTAATTTGGCAATGGTATTGAAGTGCTCTTAAACTTGCACAGTTCTAGCTACTTTGTAAGATTAGTGAAATAGTCATCACCAATCAAATCTGTTTATACAATCATTTAAATACAGCATATCTGCTCTTATCAGAAATCTCAGCCTTCCCAAGCCTGAGATAGCAACATTGGAAAGTATTAATAGGAAAATTGTCATAATACTGACTATCATCTTGATCAGTACAACTTGGCCAGGACTGGTTCTTGGCAGTAGTGAACAGGAGAGGTAATATCAAAGAACTGGACTTCACGGTACATCTTGCATAAACATTTGTAATGTCCTGACATAAGTTTGATAGACCAATGGAACAGAATAGAGAACCCAGAAATGGACCCTCGGCTCTTGGGGCAACTAATCTTTGACAAAACAGAAAAAAAACATCCAGTGGAAAAAAGACAGTCTCTTCAATAAATGGTACTGGGAAAATTGGTTAGCTACATGCAAAAGAATGAAATGTGACCACTCTCTCACACCATACACAAAAATAAACTCCAAATGGATGAAAGACCTCGATGTGAGACAGGAATCCATCAAAAATCCTAGAGGAGAACATAGGCTGTAACCTCTTTGACATCGGCCACAGCAACTTTTTTCATGACACATCTCCAAAGGCAAGAGAAACAAAAGAAAAAATGAACTTGTGGGACTTCATCAAGATAAGAAGCTTCTGCACAGCCAAGGAAACAGTCAAAAAAACTAACATGCAGCCCACAGAATGGGAGAAGATATTTGCAAATGATACTACAGATAAAAGACTGGTATCCAAGATCTACAAAGAACTTCTCAGACTCAATACATGAGGAACAAATAATCAAATTAAAAAATGGGCAGAAGATATGAACAGACACTTTTCCAATGAAGACATACAAATGGCTAACAGACACATGAAAAAATGTTCAAAATCATTAGCCATCAGGGAAATTCAAATCAAAACCACACTGAGATACCACCTTATGCCAGTTAGAATGGCAAAAATTGACAAGGTAAGAAAAAACAAATGTTGGAGGGGATGTGGAGAAAGGGGATCCCTCTTACACTGTTGGTGGGAATGCAAGTTGGTACCGCCACTGTGGAAAACAGTGTGGAGGTCCCTTAAAAAGTTAAAAATTGAGCTACCCTATGATCCAGCAATTGCACTACTGGGTGTTTACCCCAAAGATACAGACGTAGTAAAGAGAAGGGCCATATGCACCCCAATGTTCATAGCTGCATTGTCCACAATAGCCAAATCATGGAAGGAGCCGAGATGCCCTTCAACAGATGACTGGATTAAGAAGCTGTGGTCCATATANTCCATATAAACAATGGAATATTACTCAGCCATCAGAAAGAATGATTACCCAACATTTGCAGCAACATGGACGGCACTGGAGGAGATTATGCTAAGTGAAATAAGTCAAGCAGAGAAAGACAATTATCATATAGTTTCACTCATTTATGGCACATAAGAAATAGCAGGAAGATTGGTAGGAGAAGGAAGAGAAGAATGAAGGGGGGATAAACAGAAGGGGGAATGAACCATAAGAGACTACGGACTCTGGGAAACAAACTGAGGGCTTCAGAGGGGAGGGGGATGGGGGACTGAGATAGGCCAGTGATGGGTATTAAGGAGGGCACATAATGCTGCACTGGGTGTTATATTCAAATAATGAATGATGGAACATTACATCAAAAACTAAGGATATACCGTATGGTGACTAACATAACATAATAAAAAATTATTATAAAATAAAATAAATAAGTTTGATACAAGATGGGCCTACAGGAATATGGAGAGCATCAGAACTAAGGAGGAACTTCCTACAAATGTCAGTTCTAGAAAGAGAAGCTGGGAGATTCAGATGGCAAAGGGATTGTGGGAAGAGAGGGAGTCACAATCTCCATTCTTCCTTAGCTCAGGTAGGTTGGACATAGCAGCAGGAAATCTGGACTTTGGGAAGATGCTCCAGATTTGGATTGTGCTTGCCCATTATTCTATCTATCCATAGACAACGTGGCTCTGAGTAGTAGCTAAGGGGGATCAAGTGAGACCCAAGCCAGGGAAAAACGACTGACAAGAACTTGGCTGGACATCATGGCCCCACTGTGGGGTTTATAGTATCTATTTGTATATGGCCAGCACTTATAGTTAGTATTATTTTATAACTAAGAAAGGGACAAGAGGCAGATAACCAGCCTTATGAATAGGGACATTGGCCAACTACCGATACAAGCTGAAGACTACTTGGGTGTCCAGGGTTCATCCTTGACACAATAAGACACCTACCTCCAGAGTCCAGTTGGAAGAATAAAAGTATTCTTTAGGCCACATGAAAGGTTGTATTTATGACTGGACCTCTGGATCAGTAGCTGTCAGTTTATAAATTCTTGCTCCCAGATGGGGAATCACCTATGGTGGAAGACACTGTTTTTATGCGTCCTCCTTCTAGGAAGCCCTGAGACTACCCAGATGACCCAAAGCCCCCAGACGGACTAAGCACAGGCAGAGCCTTGCCTCTCTTATTTCATACATTAAAAATTCTGATGACTTTCTCCCATTTCAGAATTACTTCTTTTTTTTTTATTTTATTATATTATGTTAATCACCATACAGTACATCCCCAGATTCCGATGTAAAGTTTGATGCTTCATTAGTTGCGTATAACACCCAGTGCACCATGCAATACGTGCCCTCCTTACTACCCATCACCAGTCTATCCCATTCCCCCACCCCCTCCCCTCTGAAGTCTTCAGTTTGTTTCTCATAGTCCATAGTCTCTCATGTTTCATTCCCCCTTCTGATTACCCCCCTTTTCTTTATCCCTTTCTTCCCCTACCGATCATCCTAGTTCTTATGTTCCATAGATGAGAGAAATCATATGATAATTGTCTTTCTCTGCTTGACTTATTTCACTTAGCATTATCTCCTCCAGTGCCGTCCATGTTGCAGCAAATGTTGAGAATTCGTTCTTTCTGATAGCTGAGTAATATTCCATTGTATATATGGACCACAGCTTCTTAATCCAGTCATCTGTTGAAGGGCATCTCGGCTCCTTCCATGATTTGGCTATTGTGGACAATGCAGCTATGAACATTGGGGTGCATATGGCCCTTCTCTTTACTACGTCTGTATCTTTGGGGTAAACACCCAGTAGTGCAATGGCTGGGTCATAGGGTAGTTCAATTTTTAACTTTTTAAGGGACCTCCACACTGTTTTCCAGAGTGGCTGTACCAACTTGCATTCCCACCAACAATGTAGGAGGGATCCCCTTTCTCCACATCCTCTCCAACAATTGTTGTTTCTTGCCTTGTCTATCTTTGCCATTCTAACTGGCGTAAGGTGGTATCTCAGTGTGGTTTTGATTTGAATTTCCCTGATGGCTAATGATTTTGAACATTTTTTCATGTGTCTGTTAGCCATTTGTATGTCTTCATTGGAAAAGTGTCTGTTCATATCTTCTGCCCATTTTATGATTTGTTTATTTGTTTCTCGTGTATTGAGTTTGAGAAGTTCTTTGTAGATCTTGGATACCAGTCCTTTATCTGTGGTGTCCTTTGCAAATATATTCTCCCATTCCGTGGGCTGTCTCTTAGTTNTTCCATACAAATTTAAGGACTATTTGTTCCAGTTCTTTGAAAAATGTCCTCGGTATTTTGATCGGGATAGCATTGAAAGTGTAGATTGCTCTGGGTAGTATGGACATTTTAACTATGTTAATTCTTCCAATCCATGAGCATGGAATATTTTTCCATCTTTTTATGTCTTCCTCAATATCTTTCAAAAGTGATCTATAGTTTCTAGGATATAGGTCCTTTACGTCTCTGGTTAAGTTAATTCCAAGGTAACGTATGGTTTTTGGTGTTATTGTAAATGGGATGGATTCCCTAATTTCTCTTTCTTCAGTCTCGTTATTCGTGTATAGAAATGCAACTGATTTCTGGGCATTGATTTTGTATCCTGCCACCTTACTGAATTGTTCTATAACTTCTAATAGTTTGGGAGTGGATTCCTTTGGGTTTTCCATATAGAGTATCATGTCATCTGCAAAGAGAGACAGTTTGACTTCTTCTTTGCCGATTTGGATACCTTTGATCCCTTTTTGTCTTCTGATTGCTGTTGCAAGGACTTCTAGTACTATGTTGAATAATAGTGGCGAGAGTGGGCATCCTTGTCGTGTTCCTGATCTTAAGGGAAAGGCTTCCAGCTTTTCCCCATTGAGAATAATGCTTGCAGTAGGCTTTTCATAGATGGCTTTTATGAGATTGAGAAATGTACCCTCTATTCCTACACTCTGAAGGGTTTTAATCAGGAAAGGATGCTGTATTTTGTCAAATGCTTTTTCTGCATCAATTGAGAGGATCATATGGTTCTTGAGTCTTTTCTTGTTGATATGATGTATCACATTGATTGATTTGCGAGTGTTGAACCATGCTTGCATCCCAGGTATGAATCCCACTTGGTCATGATGGATAATCCTTTTAATGTACTGTTGGATTCTATTAGCAAGGATCTTGTTGAGGATTTTGGCATCCATATTCATTAGAGAAATCGGTCTGTAATTCTCCTTTTTGAGGGGGTCTTTGCCTGGTTTGGGGATCAAGGTAATATTAGCCTCATAGAATGAGTTTGGTAGCTTTCCTTCTGTTTCTATTTTTTGAAATAGCTTTAGGAGAATAGGTATTATTTCTTCTTTGAATGTTTGGTAGAATTCCCCAGGAAAACCGTCTGGGCCTGGAGTTTTATTATTTGGAAGGTTGTTTATCACTGACTCAATTTCTTCATAGTTAATTGGCCTATTTAAGAAATCTATTTCTTCCTGTTTCAGTCTTGGTAGTTTATAGGTTTCCAGGAAGGCCTCCATCTCTTCCAGATTGTTTAGTTTTTTGGCATATAGCTGTTGATAAAAGTTTCTAATAATCCTTGCAATTTCAATGGTGCTGGTCGTGACCTCTCCCTTTTCAGTCATAATTTTAATAATCTCAGTCCTTTCTCTTTGTTTTTGGACAAGTTTTGCCAGTGGTCTATCAATTTTATGGATTCTCTCAAAGAACCAGCTTCTAGTCCTGTTGATCTGCTCTACTGTGGTTCTGGTCTCTAATTCATTGATTTCTGCTCTAATCTTGGTCAACTCCTTCCTTGTCAGTGGGTTAGGCCTGTCCCTCTGTTGCTGTTCCAGTTTCTTGAGGTGAGAATATAGAAACTGCATTTTAGATTTTTCTATTCTTTTGAGTGAGGCTTATGGCTATGTATTTCCCCCTTAGGACTGCCTTTGCAGTATCCCATAGGTTTTGGACCATTGTGTATTCATTCTCGTTGCTCAGAATTACTTCTAACGATAATGGAACTCATCAGCTTAAGCAAGCTGCCCTCCATATGCTATAGTGGAAAGAACACAGACTTTGTAATCAGGTAGATCTGGGTTCACGTCTTGGCTCTGCTACTTACTGGATGGATAATGGAGCTAAGTTCAATTGTTTTCCACAATGTATGCTGTATACAGATAAAATGTATGGAGGATTAAATGAAGAGCAAATTATTTTTTCATCTGAAGAATGGAAATAGTAACACTTCTTTCCACATTCCATATGACGATTAAATTAAGCAATATAGTTATAGGGATAATCAATAATATGAATTCTCTTTTCCTTTATCCTGTACTTTGGATAAAATATTTTTGTGACATTTTCAGTGGATTCAACAATAGACTATGCTTTGATTTGATTTAAATTACAAGATAACTGATGCAATAGAAGTAAATGATAAGATGAAAATTCCTCAACAAAATATTAGCAAATTAAATCTAAAAATATATAAAAAGAATTATACACCAAAAACAAATGGGATTTATTCCAGGTATACAAAACTGGTTCAACACTTGAGAATCAATCAATATAATCAATCACATCAATAGCCTAAAGAATAAAAATCACATAATCATATGAATAGATATAGAAAAGGCATTTTACAAAATCCAACACCCATTCATGATAAAAATGTTCAGCAAACTAGTAAGAAAGAAGAACTTAGCTTGACAATGAACATATACAAAAGATATCTATAGCTAATATAATACTTAATGGTGAGAAAATAGAAGCTTTCTTGCTAAGATCAGGAGCATATGAAGAATTTCTCTTCTCCTTTTCAATATTCTACTGGAAGTCCTAGCTAATGCAGTAAGACAAGAGAAGGAAATAAATAGTATACAGATTGGGAAGGGAGACATAAAGCTCTCATTGTTTCCAGATGACATTATGATCTATGTAGAAATTCCCAAAGAATCAACATAAAAACTCTTGCAACTAATAAGTGATTATAGAAAGGCTGCAATATACTGGGTTACTATACAACACTCAATCCCTTCTTCTATATACCAGCAATAAGCAATTGGAATTTGAAATTAAAAACACAATACCACTTACTTTAGCATCCCTCCAAAATTAGTATACTTAATAGTATAAACCTAACAAAACATGAACAAGATCTATATGAGGAAAACTATAAAACTCTGTTGAAAGAAATGAAAGAAAAACTAAATAAACAGAGATATTCCAAGTTCATGGATAGGAAACTTTACTATTGTCAAGATGTCGATTCCTCCTAACTCAAGTAGAGTTAAAGAACTGATACTATCTGACTTACTATAGAGCTATAATAATCAAAAAATTGTGGTAATGATGAAAAAATAGACAAGTAGATCAGTGAACAAAATAGAGCTCAAAAATAGATCTGCATAAACATAATCAACCAATCTTTGATGAAAGAGAAAAGGCAATGCAATGGAGCAAATACAGCCTCTTCAACAAATGGTAATGGAACAATGGGACATCCAAATGCAGAAAAAAATTAATTCACACAGACTTACCCCTGTCACAAAAGTTAACTCGAAATGGATCATAGAACTAAATGTAAAACATTAGAAGAAAACATGAGAGAACATCTAGATGACCCTGGATATGGCAATGACTTTTTAGCTGCAACACTAAAGGCATGATCCATAAAAGAAATAAATGATAAAGCTGAACTTCATTTAACTAAAAAACATCTGCTCTGCAAAAGACACTGTCAAGAGAGTAAGAAGGCAAGCTGTAGAGTGGGAGAAAATAATTGTAAAAAACATTTCTGATTAAAAAATCAACTGTTATTCAAAATATGCAAAGAATTCTTAAAACTCAACAATAAGAGAGGGAGACAAACCATGAGAGACTCTGGACTCCGGGAAACAAACTAAGGGTTTCAGAGGGGAGGGGAGTGGGGGAATGGGGTAACCAAGTGATGAGTATTAAGGAGGGCATGTGTTGTGATGAGCACTGGATGTTACACACAACGAGAATCATTGAACTAAAAAAAAAAAAACAAAAAAACTCAACAATAAGAAAATTAATATCTCTAATTTTTTTAGTTTTTTTGTTCAGGTCTTTTTTTAAATATTCAAGTAGCTAACATATAGCACATCATTCGTTTTTGATATAGTGTTCAACGATTCATCAGTTTTGCATAACACCCAGTGCTCATCACAGCATGTGCCCTCTTTACTACCCATCACGTGGTAACATCCCAATTTAAAATGGGCAGAAGACCTGAACAGGCACGTCACCAAAGATACGCAAATGACAAATAAGTATATGAAAAGGTGCTCTGCATCCTATGTCCTTAGGGAAATGTAAATTAAAATAATAAGATATTATTACACACCTTTTAGAATGGCCAAAACCCAGAACACTGATAAACACTAATTGTGGGCAAAAATGCAGAGCAGCAAGGACTCTCATTCATTCATTGCTGTGAAAGGCAAAACAGAACCACCCCTTTGAAAAACAGATTGGCAGTTTTTTTTTTTACTTTGGAGGAAGTTATCGAGAAAACATGACCAGTGGTTGACAGATAAGCTGGACCCAGATGATTGGAGGCTCCTCATCCCCTCCCCTGTCCTTGGAGTGTGTGTTCTGCCCACAGTTCCCACAGTGGGACCCATTTTCAAGGACAGAGCCTTCAGAGAGCAATGTGTTGTGGAGAGCTTCTGGATGCTATACATGACTGAACCCTGTTAAGGGATTCTGGCAGGTGGGGTGGAGATCTACTCATCTCATAACCACCCAAGACAAGCCTTAGATGTAAGAGGCCTTGCTTATTAAACCTGCCATTTACCAATCTGGAGTGGCCTGCCTCTTCCTTGTGCCTCTCCTTGTCCTCCATGTACAAGGGCCAGTTTCAGATTTCGTTCAGGAGCCTCCATAGATTGCCAACCACCACTCACAAAACTAAACATACTCTTCCCTTGAGATCCAGTAATTGCCTTGTTATTCACCCAAATGAATTAAAAATATATGTCTTCACAAAAGCCCACACACAGATATTTATACCAGCATTATTCATAATTGCTAAAATTTGGAAGCAACCCGGATGTCCTTCAGTAGTTGAGTAGATAAATAAACCGCAGTACATTTACACAATGGAATAGTATTCAGCCATCCCCAAAAGATAAATAAATAAAGAGCTATCAAGCCATTAAAAGACATGGAGGAGTCTTAGGGGCGCCTGGGTGGCTCAGTCAGCTGAGTGTCTAACTCTTGGTTTTGGCTCAGGTCATGATCTCAGGGTCATGAGATCAAGTCCCACACCAGGCCCTGGGTGTAGGGCTTGCTTAGGATTCTCTCTCCCTGCTTCCTTCTGTCTCTCCCACTCACCCCTCTTTAAAAAAAAAAAAAAAAAAAAAAAAAAAAAGACATGGAAGAAACTTAAATGCATATTACTAAGTGAAAGAAGTCAATCTGAAAAGACTGTATATTGTATGATTCCATCTACATGACATGTTGGAAAAGGCAAAACTATGGAGACAGTAAAAAGATCAGTGGTTGCCAGGGGTTGGGGAGAGGGGGGATAAGTAAGAAACGCAGATTTTTGGAGCTGAGAAACTATTCTGTATGATACTATACTGCTGGATACATATTATACTTTTGTCAAAATCCATAGAGTGAAAAACACCAAGAGTGAAACTTATTTTAAAGTATAAACTTTGGGGGGCGCCTGGGTGGCACAGCGGTTAAGCGTCTGCCTTTGGCTCAGGGCGTGATCCTGGCGTTATGGGATCGAGCCCCACATCAGGCTCTTCTGCTATGAGCCTGCTTCTTCCTCTCCCACTCCCCCCTGCTTGTGGTCCCTCTCTCGCTGGCTGTCTCTATCTCTGTCAAATAAATAAATAAAATCTTTAAAAAAAAAAGTATAAACTTTGGGTGATAATGATGTGTCAACGCAGGCTCACGACGTAACAAATTGACCACACTGGAGGGAATGTTGATAGTGAGTGAGACTACACATGTGTGGGAGCAGGCATATGTGGGAACAAGTTGTACTTTCTGCTCAATTTTGCTATGAACCTAAAACTCTAAAAAATTAAGTCAATTTTTAAAAATTGAAATAATAAAAATAAATTATTTGTACACAATAATGCCTCTTGTACCTAACTGCAAAATATGATTGAGACCAATGGTGAGTCATAGATATTCTTTTTTTTTTAAAGATTTTTATTTATTTATTTGACAGGGAGAGAGAAAGAGAGGGAGAGTGAGCTAGAGAGAGAGTACAAGCAGGGGGAGCAGCAGGCAGCGGGAGAAGCAGGCTCCCCTCTGAGCAGGGAGCCCAATGCAGGACTCAATCCCAAGACCCTGGGATCATGACCTGAGCTGAAGGCAGACACTTAACCAAGTTGGTTGGGAAACCCAGACATCCCTTTTGTTTTTTTTTAAGATTTAGTCGTAGATATTCTTGGCTAATTATTCTCAATCCTGAATTCATGTCACATTAACATTCAGCATCCAAAACAAACTCAACCATCAAGAACATTACATGGCCCCACAGTCTAGGGACCATGACAGAAATGTTTTCAAGTTGAGCTGGTGTAAGTGTCACCACAAAGGATCCTTTAGGCCCATCTCACTAAAACGGAGGATAATTCTGGAACTTCTAAATATAATGGTGATGAAACTATATGCAATTTCATAGAATGTTCAATCTAAAATGCAAACAAAATGAACACCAAAGTTGACACTGGGCCAATATAATGGACTGCTGGTCAATGAGCCTAAAATTCTTCTGTGGTCTAATTTGAGAAGGACTAGCCACCATTTGTTTGAAAATAAAATCAGCATGTTTTGTGAAACTCCAAAAGGAAAGGAGACACAAATGACAATTAGTGAAGACAGCCCTCTGACCTCCAATAGTTGATGTATAACTGCATCCTTGTAAACACCTTTCCTTCCTCTCTGACTCACCCCCTGAAGATGGCAGGCATATCATCCAGGGGCTATAGCCATGGTCTCTGTAGTCAGACACACTTGGGTTCCCAGTCTTTAGGTAAATTCCTTAGTTTTTTTTCTGATTTTCAGTTTCTTCATCTTTAAAATGAGCATGACAATACCTACCATACGTATTGCTGGGAGGCTTATTGACATCACGTATGTGGGGTGTTGGCACAAAGCCTCACACAGAGTGAGAGCTATGATATTGAAGAATATTGGGTTTGCAGACATTGTATCAATGAGTCCATTCCCTTCTCCACACACATTTATTCATCTATTTCTTCATTTATGTGCAATTCATTCATTTATTCAGTCAATCTGACAGTCACTGATTCATTTAATCACCACACAACAATTAATGACTACCCAGCGTGCATCAGCCACTGTGCTAAGAACTATGAGAGATACAGAAATGGATTAAACATCTACCTGGCTATGAAGGATTTCTACAAGTTTAATAGACAAGTAGGATATGGTCAGCAATAATAGTAATAATACAAAGTACAAAGTGTTAAGTTGCACAAACTGCATTCATTGAAATGCACTGGGGGTTGCGAGATAGGAGGAGTTCCTTTATCAGGGGAATCAGGACAGGTCCAGAGAGGAGATAACTATTTAAGCTAAGGCTTGAAAAGGGAGTTGAAATTGGACTTTCAGAGATAAGGAAAACAAGGGCTTTTTAGGCAATCTGCTCTGTCTCTTTTGGAAGTAAACCTTACATCACAAAATCCTGCATCTATATAGCGTTTAAGAGCTGCCCTCTTCTCATCATTCTACGGGAAAACTGAGCTCCCAGAGAGGGGAATTATCCCAGGCTCACAATGTTTGGTAGTGGCAAGTCCCAGCTGAAAATTCAGACAGCTTAGCTCCCTTGCCAGAATTCATCTGCTTTCTCATAAACACTAGCTGAACATCAAGTGCCTGCTTAATGTCCTGTTTAAATATTCATCTTACACATGTCTAGTTAGCACAGCTGAATTACAACAGAACCTGACCACCAATAATTTCATTTGCATGTAGGATAAACACGGGTATATGGCTGATGCCAGAGTCTGGTCTGAGTTGAAGTTTGTGGTCACCTACATAATTTATGTAAAACTCCCTGTGACTCCTTCTTTATGGATGCTGATACTGAGATTAACTCCATACCCAGCTATTACCCCAGTAAATATTCCTTATTCGATTCCACCAATAGATTGCATCATTCATACTAGCAAAATTAGACCTCTGGAAGGTACTCAGTGTTACATTTTTACTTTAGGACTAAATGATTGGGTGGATGCATGCATCTTTTGTGTCACTTATTAAAACAGACAACTATGGCCCTCGACGAAACAAAAGGATCAACAGCCAAGCTTAGGGAAAAATAAATCTGAGGTTCTGGTATTCTACTATATTTGGGGAAAAAAGAAAAAACCAGATGAAAAGGAGACAAGTGAGGAGTCCTGGTAATCTGACAAACCAGGAAAAGAGCTGGTTGGGAGAAGAAAGGCAGACAAGGGTCCAGACCCAACAGTTCTGGGCATTTGAAGTAGGAAGAAACAATACGGAGTTTGCCCTTCAAAGACCAATATGAATGAAAGGAAACAATTTTCTTTTCCCCACCTTCTTCTGCTCCTTTTCCCACCCTGATAGAAGCTACACCAACAATTGCAAGTGAGTGTGCATTACAAGTCTGAGTTGGTTGTAGCTCTTTGGTTCCCCCTTTTGTATTTTTAGTTTATTTACTTATTTTAAATTTCATTTTACTTAAATTTAATTATCATATAGTGTATTATTAGTTTCAGAGGCAGAGGTCAGTAATTCTTCAGTTGCATATAACACTCAGTGCTCATTACATCACGTGTCCTCCTTAATGTCCATCACCCAGTTATTCCATCCCCCCATCCACCTCTCCTCCAGCAACCCTCAATTTGTTCCCTATAGTTAAGAGTCTCTTATGGTTTGTCTCCTTCTCTGATTCTCTTTTGCTGGTCCTTTCACTCAAAGGATCCCATCAGGGCAAAAATCCATGATACCTGTTGAACATAGCAATGAAACAGAGTAGCTGGTGTCATGGTCAGCTGTAGACTAAGGTCCAGAGTACTTTACCAAAGAGTGTTCCCCATACTTCAGATAGTTTTATCAGAATACTCTGCATTGGGTTTTTGTGCCAAATCTCAGCTAATAATAAGGCGTTCTTCATGTCTGTTTTCCTAACTCCCTGTGAGTCTGTCTCCCACAAGAACCTATGGGGACAGTGGTGGTGATACAAGCATGATGCAGGTATTTCCAGAATCCCAGGTTGTTATGGTATCAGGCTACTCTAAAATCCATCCTTCTTTTTTTTTTTTTCCCTGATGGCAGAGACACATAGATTTAAATCCCAGCTCTGCCACTTCCTAGAAATATAAATTTGGGCACTATGTAAAAAAAGGATCAAAATAAAAACTAGGTCATACGGTTGTTTCAAAAGTCAAATGAGCTGGTGGAAGTGAATCTGGTTTGTAAATTGCAAATAAATGTGCAAATATGCAACGCTACAGAAAGGACACTGACTTTAGGGTAAGAGAGGAATTGTTTCAAGTACAAAAATTTCTCCTTAGTAGCTTATTTAGCCTCTGCGACCCTGAGCAACTTGGTCTACTATTCTGAGTCACAACATCCATATCTGTGAAATGGGTTGAATGATACCTCCCTCTGAAGGCTAAGTAAAACTCGGATAAGACAATGTTTATAAAGTATCTGAAAATCGTAGTTATTTAATTAACGTTTCTTTTTATTACTGTATGTGTTGTTGATCTTATTAATATTATTTCTGTTAAATTATTATCAAACCAGTCTGTCTGATGAACAGAAGCAACACAGAGATTATGTTTCTTTGGCAGGGGCTGTCTTTGGAACAGGCTGTCTTCTGACTTTGCAGCAACATGAAGGGACAGACAGGATCAAGCCCACATCTTTGAGTTGCAACAGAGAGAGACCCACAGTGGAGCCTAGCTCTGTACCAGCAACACCAGAAATCTCTCTTCCAGGTTCGAGGCATCCCTTGAAGTCTTTGCATGGAAGTAGCCTCCTTCTACAGGCACTTTCAGCAAACCACAGAACCTCTGGAGTGCTAGAATCTTCTTTCCTGGCTCCCAAGTGACCATGCTGTTATACTGGGCCCTACCATGGACGCAGAACCTTTTAGCATTGGCTGAATCACTGCCCCTGGCCAGGTAATTGGCTCAGAGGTCAGAAATGCCCAACACGTAAAACATACCCAGGGCCCAGCAAGGCCAGCTTTACCCCTTACAGGAATTACACTTCCAGGAAATGAGCTGCATGCATGACTATTTGACCTCTCAGTAAGGAAGAGCAGAAATTGGTCACCAACCCCCACTCCAACCCCAATCCCATGACCTATAGCCCTGATAGAGATAAGCAAACACACATTACACTCTCCCTCTCTCTCAGCTGGCTGGGGGAACCAAAAAGACAATCATTACCCAAGAAATGAAATGACTTAGCTCATCTCAGAACTTTTCAAATTAATCAATCACTTGCATATTTTCTAAGTGCTCAGCTCAATGTTAAAAAGGTAAACATGGCTGCTTTCAAAGAGCTAACAATCTAGCTTACATTCTGCTTGAAAGTATTCACCAAGCGGGATTTTTTTTTTTTGCTTTATTTTTCTGTTGATGGACTTATTCCTCTAAATTTAAATAGGTGATGTGTTACCTAAACTCTTTACTTTGTCCCAAGATACTAAAGAACAAAGACAATTTATATGTAAGCTCTATATATTGTCTTCCAAATCAAGGTGCTTGGTCCCTGTTCTGCAGCCATCTGATCATAGGACCTTGAGCAAGTTACTTCTTCTATCTCCAGGCCTTATTTTCCTTATGTAAAAAATCAGGGAGGTGTATCAGAGATCTTTAAGGTCCTATCCAGGACTGTATTACTAAAACGCTTTCAGCAGAACCTCTCCTATGGGATCAGACCTCCTCCTTCTGTCTCCCTCCCTATCAAAAGCTAATTTTCTGAATGGTGGACAAAAATGACATTTCAGGGGCGCCTGGGTGGCACAGCGGTTAAGCGTCTGCCTTCGGCTCAGGGCGTGATCCCGGCGTTGTGGGGATCGAGCCCCACATCAGGCTCCTCCACTGGGAGCCTGCTTCTTCCTCTCCCACTCCCCCTGCTTGTGTTCCCTCTCTCGCTGGCTGTCTCTCTCTCTGTCAAATAAATAAATAAATAAAATCTTAAAAAAAAAAAAATGACATTTCAAGGAATAATTCTGGTTGCAAAGCTGAAAATTTGAAGAATCAAAGTAGCAATACTAATAAGACCAACGACATTTCATACAAAGCATTTGAACAGTGGTTTATCCCCTTCAGAGTACTACAATATTCATTGACCCATTCTACCCTTGATGAACCAGAGTAATACATTTCATTAGTGACAGGCAGGAGAAGCCAGCCTGCTGTAAATGGAGAGTCATAAAACCACTATTAAGTGTATATTAAAATTCTAACTGTGCCAGCTACTGTAGACAGCCATAATTGGGTTTTACTTTCCTTCTGTGCCAAATGTTGCCCTTTGCATATGAGACCAGACAAGGCAGAACAGAAAAATCCATAAATACTTGGACTTTGCTGCAATTCGGAAAGGTTAAAAAAAAAAAATCACTAAAATAAAAGCAAAGTTGTTGATTTCCAGAAAGTCCCTCTCCCCCTCTGGGGTCTCTGTTTTTCCAGCTGTCAATTGAGGGTGAAGTAATCTCTTCTTGTTTTTCTGTACTGAGAGCTCTGACTATCACCCCATGCATGATCTAAGCAGACTCCTGTTTCTCTCTCCCTACCTGCAGCCAGATAAAGAGGCTGGCAGCCTACATTTTGACTATGGCCAGAGTGAGGGTTCAAGAAGGGCACTGTCATGAAGTAGAAAGAGCACTAGGGGGTGCTTGGGTGGCTCAGTCGGTTACGTAGACTCTTGATTTTGGCTCAGGTCATGATCTCAGGGTCATGAGATCAAGCCCTACACCGTGCTGCCCACTCAGCACATAATCTGCTTGGGACTCTTTCCCCCTTCTTCTCCCCACCCCCCACGGCTCCGCCCACCCCACTCACATGCATGCTCTCATTCCCTCAAATAAATAAATAAAATCTTTAAAAAGAGAGAGAGAGAGCATTAGACTTCAGTTAGGCGTCGCAGGTGCCTGCATTCAACCCTGACATGGGCTGAGTAATACCAAGGGTGGCTTATTGGATGAGGAAAACTTCTGCGTGCCAGGCTCTGTGCTCTCACTACGGCTTTGAGAGGCACGTAGTCTCAGCCCCATTTTGCAGATGAGGAAACCAAAGCTCAGAAATTCTAAATAATGTAATGTATTCAAGAACCCAGAACAGGTAAGCAGCACAGCCAGAACCATGTACATCCCATCCTCTGAAGCATCATTTGCTATTTCTGTCTCTACCTCAATTTCTCCCTGATAGAAAGGAATTATTGGAACTTACTTTACTTTGAAGCTACTTTATCAGAAAAGTGAATCATTACATCAGCAAAAAAGAGAAAAAAACTTTGAAGAAACCGCTTATAAATCAAGGAGAAAGGGGTCGGTCCTATTAAAGCAAATTAAGTCCCTAGAAAGCTAGCTACCTCCTGTCAAGTCCTCACCCCCTGGCAGGGCTCTGATAAAAACTCACCGTTCTGAGGTTGGGGCACGGGATAGGCCGACTGCTGCTGAGAACCCCAATTTCCCTGCTCCAGGGCTGTTCCCACCAGGTAGCGGGTTTACAAGATGCGCGGCTTCTCTGAAGCTGTCTGGTCCCCGCATTCCAGAGTTATCTCAGTCTGGCTCATTCTGAGTCCACACTAGGATGAAGCTGGATTCGGCTTTCTTGCTCTAAGTAGCACCCCCAGAAACAGGCATGCTTCAATCTTTCTGGGGAAACAACATACAGGAGCTCTGAAGGGCAAGGGGGCAGAGAATCCACACATCTCTCAGAGGAAGTAGCTGGACCGCCAAAATTCTTTCACAACCTTCTCTCTGCTGGCTTCTGAAAACATGAAGCACCACCTTCTATTTCATTGTCTGACTCTCGTGATGGTGATGACGTAAGCACAGTTTCAGGTCCGATGAAAACTAATTAGTACAGCTCTTCAGAGTTCTCCACTGTTCTCGCTTGAGCTCTGTCCTTTAGTCGTTGCAAAGTGTCTCTCATGCAGGACAATCTCCCCTGGATCTCTCCAAAATATCGCTCATACCAGTTCTTTCCAGGGGGAAGACTAGCATGAGCAGATGGTGAGCCATTTGCTCCAAGTCTCATCTTTAGTAAATGACTGAACCCAAGAAGCTAAGCCTTCTAGCTCCGTGCACCCACACATTGTCCCCTGGGCCTGGGGGTCCCCACCTGCAAGGACCGACGACAAGCCTCCTTTGGTGCAGACTGCGGATTTCGTACCAACGTAAAACACTGCATGAGACTTCCACGAGTCTCCCGAAAGGAAGGATATCCACTCCGTCCTCCAAGCGCATTCATCATGAACCTTGCTGATGATATGAGGGTCGCATTCTAGAGACTCCGTGGAAGAAAGCTGGAAGGATCTAGACTCCTCTGTGACTGTACTAGCCTTGGACTACCAACTTGACTTCTTTTACTTAGAAAAGAAATAAATATATATCCTGCTTAAGCCTCTTATTTGAGGATAACTGTCATTCACTACTGAACACAAACCTAATCAATACAGCTGCCTCGCAGGATTCTTACCAGGATGAGGAGAAGGGAACAATGTCAATAGACGTCACATGTAGAGAGAATGTATTGCCCTCTCACCTGAGTTCCGGCTGTGTATCCATGCGCGTGCGTATGTATACGCATGCGTGAGCGCCTTGTATAAGCTATCAAGTGGTATTTCACCACCTTGCTGTGACTTCTGAAGGGCAGAGAGCTTGCAATATTATTCTTTGTGGTACAGGAGCCAGGCTTACTGCAACAAAGCATCTCGTGAATTGAAAGTATCGCCCCAAGGGGCCTTTGAAAGTGTAAGAGTTGGTGTGAAGGCAGGGATAGAAGGCCATCATTGTTATTTCAGTGTAAGTTGCACCCTTAGGAGCTTCCCAGGTGAAATCCCAAATTGGACCCCCGAGGGCAAGGAGAAACCCAAGAAAGAGGCATACCATTCCAGATTGGTAGGTGGCCGCCTTAATAAGCAAGGGAACTTACATAGGAGGCTCGTCCTGGGCGCCACAAAATGAGATGATCTCTTCACCAAGCACCAGAATCGTAAAGGATTATACAGAAGCTTTAAGTGGGACTCATCACATAAACCTCCCAGAGGGCCTCAAGAACACATTGTCTCTCAAGGCTTCTTCCTCGAAAACAGCTCCCGTTCTACGAAGGTGAGTGACTACAGTCCAAGGAGAGGGAAGCCCTGAAGGAGCTCTGATTGCCCCGGGCCAGCTTGGGGGTCAATCTGCAGTCACGTCCTCTCCATGACTTCCTCCAACATTTAGAATTCTGCAAAGTTAAACAAAGGAAATCTAAAATGAACAAAGTATCACATTCTCAACGATTTCCGTCACTTGGGAAGGCTTATTGTGACTGGTGAATAAATGCTACGCATTTAGTCTCAGTAATTCAGCTGATTATATTTCAAATGTAAATTAGTCATCTAATGCAAACATAAATAGTTTGTGACTAATTACTCTTTCTTCTTAACGCAGATCAGAGGAGCAGCTCCACTGTCCAAAATACCCTAAGGTGAGAGAAGAACATTCCAGTAACCATTTAAGGCCCACAGGAGGCAAGAGAATAGAAGGAAATGACACACACTTTGAAGGACAACCCTACATGTCTAGAAAGAATACGGGGATGTCTAAGCATTAGAAGCAGAATTTGATAGCCCCTCAGAATTAAAGAGATACATGTCATGTGGCCCTGGACTCAGGGAAATCAGTCTGGTGTGGAGATCAGCATGAAAATGAATAACCACATATAATTAAGATTAACTGTTATACTGAATATAGGTGGTAAATAGATTTGCTTGATAAAGGAAGATAAGATTTCATAGAGAAGCATTTGAATTGAAATTTAAATAGTGCCTAAAGTTGTCCTGGGGTACAGGGTAGGGGAGGCCACTCCAGGAAGAGAAAACACTATGTGGAAAGTTTGGTTTGGAGAAAGGATAAGCCTGTGCATAAAGGATTTGAAATAGGCTTGCATATTTAGGGACAAAATCAGTTATCAAGTTATCAAGACCGTAGGCCCTTCTGCCTTGCTGCAAAGTTACCCATCCCAGGTGAACTTTTTTCTTTTGGGTTAAGACAATCTCCAGAAATCCATAGAGTTGAGAATTTATGGGTTTCTTGATTATGTTAACCACTCACCAACAAAGGAAAGTGAAAAAACTCAAATGGTCACACCAGATCAAGATTCCTTCTTAAACCTACGGTGGAGAAAACCCCTTGACCAAGAAGCTCTGGTAGGTTCACAGAGACCTAACTTTCTTTACTTCTCCAGAAGTTCATGACGTACTGTCCTTCCCATTCCTAATGTTTACCAGGCATGGAGAGTCAAGAAAAGCTAAATGCCAGGAGCCCAGAGCAAACAGGGAGGTGGCACCCTCAAAAAACAGTATTTACTAGCTAACTTTCAGATAAGCAATTATTTTATTGCAGACTTTCAATGTAATGATATGTTTTAAACTGCTGTCCTTCAGGTTTCAAAATGATAGTAATGCTTACTTACATGTTATGACAGATTCAAAGACAGAAGACAAAGAATGGATGAATTCACAAAAGGCACTCTGCAAAGAATGTGGAATCCAATAACCAGCCCAGAGAATCCCTCATTTTGACATCGATGACTTTTCCCAACTCTACTTATTCCACACTACACTTTAAATATGGTATGAATCTTCAATCTTCAGGTTTCAAAACCTGAACTGCAACCATTCGTCTACTAAAAATGTCCAATATAAAATATTGGTCAAAAGACATATGAGCATATAAGCACCTGAGAAGGATAGTGAGTCGAAGGAAGAAACCTTGTTTTTCTGCTTCTTACAGGTTTGATGAGAGTATACAAAAAAAAATTATAAGGTAAGAAGAGTTCTGGAAAAAATAGTACAGGGTAGTGGCAATAATGTGGAGAACTAAGGCAAAAGAAATGTGGAAAAAATGAAATGGCCTTACAACTTGCAGCCCATTGACAAGTACTCGAGACAGGCAGAGTGACCTCCTCAAGGGACTCAGCTGCTTCAAAATTAATGCTTTACTAGAGGCAAAAGGCAACCCTAGCTTGACATCACCCCAACCTCCAGGATTCTGTGTCTTCTTTAACATATAAAAATCCTTTGGCAACTTCCTTTGTCTCTACACCCCCACCAAGATATATATTAGCAATCATCGTCCAAACATTTGGTCCACTGACACATGTCTGAAGGGTCTCATGACTAAGGCTTTACTAGACAGTAGTAAATGAGCTAACCCCTCAAGGCCCTGAAAACCTTGCTGCCAAATTCTTAGAGACTCACACTATCCCTACCCCCTCCCAACTTGAAAGGATATAATCATCACTCCTCGCAACCCCAGTGCAGCTCTTTCTGCTTATGGGTCCTGTCCCCGGGCTTTAATAAAATCACCTTTTTTGCACCAAAGACATTTCAAGGATTCTTTTTTGGACCATTGGCTCCTGGCCCATATCACATCAGCAGGAGTATCGTTCCTCTTCTCTCTGAGATCACCATCTTCTGCTCCCTATTTTCCAATATTGATAAACAAATGTTTCATAGATTTTGTCCAGTTTTCTAGTTGTATGTGGCAAGAATTTCGTTTCAAACTCTAATAGAGCCATAATATAATTTTGAATAAAGACCCATCTATAAGCCACAAAGTAAAAATAGCAAGGGAAATATTGCAATCATCCCAGATTTGTGTCCATATTTTGGACCATCGCGCAGAGAGGGGAGACCAAGCTGAGGAAGAAGATTGTTCTAAATTGGGACAGAAATTAGATTAGAGTCCAGGGAAGATGAGGCAGCTGAAAATGCAAGAAAAAGTTCTAGAGAGGAGGGTGCTATGGAAAAAACCTCCAGAAGGCTGCTTGCTGTGTCCTTGAGTCTTTGCTGAACACTGAGCTGTGCTTGCATAAGCCTGTGCTGCTCACAGCCAAGGAAAGCATGACTGGGGAGCCATAAGCTAAACAATTTCCAAATGATACACAAAGTGAGAAGACAGTGACTCTTCAACCAGCTGGAGAGGAAAGTCCCCTGACCACCTGGAGAAGACCTACAGGGGTCACTCCTTGGTCGAAGAACTAGGAGTCTATTCTGTATTGAAAATGCCATTCAAAAATGCAGGCAAAATAAAGGCTTTCAGATAACTAAATGTGAAATCATTTGTCTCCAGAAAATATGCACTCCAAAAAAATATTAATGGAAATTCTTCAGCTAGAGAGAAAATGATGCTATATAGAAACTCTGGTCTATTAAAAGGAATTAAAACTGCCAGAAATTGCAAATATGGATGTAAATATAAGTGAAAAAATTTAATTCTTAGGAGATAATTAATTTTAAAATAATAAAAATGCATTATGAGATTTATAACATATGTATAAGTAAAATATATGAAAACAAAAACACGAAGGATGGGAGGGAAGAAATGAAAGCATGATGTTTTAAAGCTCCTACATTTTGAGGGAAATGATACAGTGTTACTCAGAAGGGGACTGCTAGAAATTAAACATTCATATTTATATTTATAGTATAATATTTGTGACTTTGAGGTAAGCAAAGAGCTCTTAGATAAAATATAAAAAGCTAGTTTGAAATGTCTATTCTTCAAAATATTCCTTTTTAAAAGTGGAAAGATAGTCCATTAACTGGTTGAAAACCATCTATCTATATATGCACACATATAAAACTCACTTATATAATCACATCTATAACAACATCTGTAGATCTTCTGTCCAAAATTTATAAAAGCAATTACAACTTAAACACCCAATTAAAAAAATAGACAAAATAGGGGCACCTGGGTGGCTCAGTTGTTAAGCGTCTGCCTTTGGCTCAGGGCGTGATCCCAGAGTCCTGGGAACGAGCCCTGCATCAGGATCCTCCACTGGAAGCCTGCTTCTTCCTCTCCCACTCACCCTGCTTGTGTTCCCTCTCTTGCTGACTGTCTGTCTCTCTGTCAAGTAACTAACTAAATAAAATCTTTAAAAAAAATAGAATTTTTGCATTGATACATCACAAAAAGTATGCAAATGACCAATATATGCCAAAATACGATTAACATTAATCATCAAAGAAATGTAAACCACAATGAAATGCCTCTAACCCCCATCTGAATGCTAAAATTAAAAAGACTAAATTACCCTTGTTGGAAAGATGTGGAAAAATTGGAACTTTTATGTATTGCTGGAGGTAATGTGAAAGGATACAACCACACTGGAAAACAATTTGGCAGTTTCTTATAAAGTTAAACGTAACATTTACCATAACACTCGGTAATTCCGGTAATTTTACATAAATGACTCAGTAATTTTACATCAATGTCCATCAATGAATGGTGGATGAACAAAGCGTCAGACGTGCATACAATGGAATAATACTCAGCAGTAAACAGAATGACTGACGTATCGCTGCATGCAACAGCATGAACGACTCTCTCAAAATCACGCCGAGTGAAAGAAGTCAGACATAAAAGAATGCATACTTTGTAATTCTATTTATATGAACTCTAATAAGACAAATCTAATATAAAATTGGCTGAAATCCAATTGGTGTTTGCCTTGGGCCAAGGACTGGGGGCATCAAAATTGTCTAGAACTTTCTAACATGATAGAAATGTTGTATTTCTTCATTGGCGCAGTCATTACATGGGTCTATACATTTTTCAAAACTCATAGGAATGTACACATAACATGGGTGCATTGTATATATTGGTATGTACGGTTGGCCCTTGAGCAACACAGGTTTCAATAGCATGGATCCACTTATATGTGGATTGTTTTTATATAAATACGGCACAGTACTGTAAATATATTTTCCCTTCCTTATGGTTTTCTTCATAACATTTTCTTCTTTTCTCTAGCTTACTTTATTGGAAGAATATAGTATATAACACACATAATATGTGTGAATCGACTGTTTATGTTTTCAGTAAGGCTTCCGATCAACAGTAGGCTAATAGTGACTAATAGGAGCCAAAATTTACATGTGGAATTTTTGACTGTGTGCATTATTCAAAGATTAAGTGTAATTTACAACTCAATAAAGTTGATTTTTTTTTAATTACTAGCTTTCTTTCTCATCTTCTATTTCAATGTGAAGGAATTACGTTCTGAATTTAGTATTTGACTTTATTGTCCCTTCCAGATCATGAGCTAACTTTTTTCTTTTGATAAAAATATCTGAATGTGAGAAAATTATCCCAACCACTCATCATTTAAATAGGAGGAGATTTATCCCACCAGAAATACAGTAGTAAGAATATTGTGCATCTTAAACAATTGGCACAATGGGTAAACCATTAGGGTCTCTGCAAATTTGCCACAGGGCAGACAACCACTCCACAAAGGTGAGGTGAGGCAGGGGAACTCTGAGGCTGGTGGTCTGCTGTCGAATGACAGACACACCAACCTTACATTTCTGATCCCAGCTACTCCAACCAGTATCTTCATTAAGAACAGTTTCGTTTTTTTTGTTTTGTTTTTGTTTTTGTTTTTTTCTCAGAAACTAGAAGGCTAAAAGGAAAATCAGGTCCTGGTTAATGTGTATCAATCAGTCCCAGTTGATCAGTGACATCAGTGGCTGCTCCGATGGCATTTTCAATTGCTATCAACTAAGAAAGGAAGGTAAAGCTCAATTTTGACTGACCTTCAGGTATCAGGGAAATCTAGAGATGACTTCTGGGATTGCAACCTTCATGGCCATTCCAATAGGCAGTAGGGAGATACCAGAGAACTAATAATTTCATATATATGTATCTATCTATCTATATCTATATATCCCTAAGAAAGTGAAGAGCCAAGAGAAAAGAGCAATTCTTTTTTAATCCATAGCTGAGACATCTCGCTATCTCTGTTGACTGAGAAAGCACATTTGTCTAGATCCAACAGCCTGCTCTCATCAGGACAGACAGTAAAGTCTAGGTGTCATCCACAGAATGAAAGAGACTTTCAGACTTCTGCAAAACATCCCAAATCTGCCTAAGGCACTGGAGGAAACAACGTATAATTTCCTTTTAGATTCCTCCAAAGAAGACTTGCCAAGAAAGGATAAAGAAGCTAACTTCAAATTCTTGAGAGGCTGTAAAAAAAGTATATCCATGAGGTAGAATTTAAGACCAGTGGCTAGAAGTTATATTGATACAAATTTTGGCTTAATATAAGAAGTTTCTAACCCAGAAGCTGCCAAGCAATGAGATGGACGTGTAGTCATCATATATGCTCACACTGAGGTGGAATGACCGCCTTTCAGGGGAGATCTTGTGAGGAAGGTTGGACTAGGTCACAGGTCATTCCCAAGTATGATTCAATAATTCTTGCCCTTAATCTTGAAGATTACATAATTTTCTTAAAATCCTTTGAGAAGGATGGGGATAATAAAAATAAAATATTGCTCATGCCTAAATGATCGCAAGTCCCATTTTCTGTCTCCCATATAAATTTATTTGACATCTTTTACTACATGGACTTAACAAGATTTCATTTAGCAAATAAGAACCTTCCTTCCCCATTATTCTCTGACTCTAATGATATGCGTAAGTCAGAAACCAACGAATTTAGTTTTCTTTTGAAATGTGCCCGGGATACATTTTAGGAGCGTCCTTGAAGCATACCCATGACATACCTTGGTTCAGCAAATGCATGTGTCTCAGAGGAAGGTGAGCAATTGATTCTGTTCCTCAAGAGACCCTGGTGATTATTTTTCCTGCCAACTGAAAGACCTAAGTTCTTTTCATTCTCATCTTGGAAGTTCTTTGAATTCTTCAATTTCTCACAAATGGCTCCAATCTCATTTCTTCTAGGAACATTTGGGAGAAAGGCAATTACAGGAGACACCATTTTTTGTGAGGAATAATGTGACATTGTCAGTAAAGTGGGTTGTGCTCCCAGGAAGAATAGCACCAGAGAAAAAATCAAGAACAACAGCACCCTTCGTCTTCAGAATTGTCGCTCTCGCAAACAAAAGGAGCACAATTTCACATAATCAAGTTTAAAACGTGTTTTTAAATGTTGCTCAAAATTCCAAATATAAAGACACATGTTTATGGATCTGAGTTTATAGTCTGGAAACTGAAGTACAGGGGCACCTGGGTGGCTCAGTCAGTTAAGGGTCTGCCTTAAGCTCAGGTCATGATCCCGGGGTCCTGGGATGGAGCCCTGCCTCAGGCTTAATGCTCAGTGGGAAGTCTGCTTCTCCCTCTGCCTCTGCCCCCCCCCACTTGTGCTCTCTCTCTCTCTCTCTCTGTCATATAAATAAATTAAAATTAAAAAAAAATGAAGTACAAATTTGGTCAATGCCAGGGCTGGTCATGCTTCTTGAATTCTGATAATCATAAAGATCTGACCCAAGAAGTATTTTACTGTGAGGACCTGTCTCCTTATTCCTGATAGGTGGTATTTAAGGATGGCCACTGTCCTTGGCCCTGGCCATTGTTCTTCAGCTCACGGTCCACACCATCCTATTCTCCCTTACATTCAAGGAAAAGTGAAAAATAATGGCTCCTGTCTCATTCATTTGGCAAGCAATTTTAAAATGAAGAAATGAACAAAACAAAGTAAGATAAAAGAAAATAAGAAGCCTCTATTGCCCTACGAAACCTGTTCTCTTTCCTTACAACTTTTGCTTCAAAGAAGTATCCTGATAGACCCAGACTCTCAGCTTCAGAAAACACAGTTGTACCCTCACATTTTAATGTAGGCAATCTAATACGTAAAGAGTTGGATTTAAACTTAAGAATACTTATATTTGGTAGTTTAACAAAGTACCTTTATATTCATTTATTTGTTTTCAAAATAATTCTCTAAGTAGGTTTTATAATATTGCCAATAAGGAAAAAAGACTCAATAAGACCTCACAGCTTTTAAAAGCATCACCAGAACCAGTCTCGAGGGTCTTCCTAACCCACGCTCCCGCCCTTAGAATCCTGTGTAAAATTGCAGCATGAAGAATCAGGTAAGAGGATTTTCTCTCCCATGTTTTTATTTCACTCATTTGAATCAGCACATGGTCTCCTACAGGAAGCTTTCCTGTATTTCTCTACACTTGGAGACTTTTACAAGGGCAAAAACCTCAATAAGCAGGAATTATAAGTCTCACTTCACACTAAAAATGATTCCTGACACCATCTAGAGTTCCTGCTGCGTTTCTCAATGTGTCCTGAGAGGTCACCGGCATATAAGTTAATAGTTATTTGTTTTGTATGGAAGTTTGGTAGCAGCCAAGAAAATTGAGTCCAAGTGAAAACCCTCCTATTTATTATTCATAAGTTCAAATGGCATCTTTTATGGTTGGCAGGACGTGAACCTCATTCTGGTCTCTCTTTTAAAATTCTGCTTTTTATTTTCATTTCCCAAAAGAAGTCAATAAGTTTGAAGTTAGCAGATGGACAATAGCTTAGCTAATGACCACCTGATCTGAGAACTAAAACCTTCCTCTTGTCCTGAGGAATTATTTCACTTGAAATTGAAATGGATTTAACTATTGAAGAGCCTCAGAGCTTCATTCATCCTTTTCTAAAGAATTTCAAAATGCTCAAATTTCTGAAAACCTTGAAAACAAGGGATGTTTAGAGATAGAACTTTCCTGAGCATACTGGTATTCTGATGGCTTGTCAGGTTCCTTGACCCCCGTAACTTTAGAAGCTGAAACTAGCTGGCTTTTACTTCTGCCTGACCCAGCTTCGGGGATCAATACTGGAGGCAAGCAGGGAGGGACGGGATACAGTCAAGTGCACTGGTATTGGTCATGGAACACAGTGGAAACAGTTCATTTGCCCAGCTTTTTAGGCCATGTTCTTCATTCTTCTCCAAATGGATACATGCCTTGACCTTCCTGTCCTCCAGGATTAAAACTCTATCCTGAATCCCACTTCTTTCCAAAGCCCTTAACTGCCTTTTCTACCAATTCTTTCTCTCCAGACATGATGTTTTCTGTCTCTGAACAATAAATTTTTATGATGATGTCTCCCGTATTAGTTATCATGCAGGACAACTTCTGCACGATTCCTAATGAGTGATTTTTTTTTTTACTTTGTCCAGCATCCCGCCTGTCTTTTTTCTCACTATGCTCATCACCTAATTTTCGACACAACTTCAAATTCATGTCCTTACATGCCGGAATCTAGAAAAATGGAAACAACCTCCAAGAAATGGCTCTTGTCTTCCAGAGTTCTTCAAATGTCAGCAGAGATTCAAATGAAAATTCTGGGCTGAATTTTCAGTGAGCTACTTAAAGGGTGAACTTTGGAGTGTAACACAGGCGCTCCATTCAGAGTGGTTCTTCATCCTGACCCTGGGGCACGGGTAGGAAATGAGTGGATGTGGTCTTGCCTTTTCCCCATCAATCACTTTTGCCGTGAAGCAGTTCCTCGGTCCGACACTTGAGTGGAATAAGGATGCAAACATACCATTTTCATCCTTGACCCCTTTCAATCAACTGTAACGATTAATTTCCAAAGAACACGAAACAAGAAGCACTAAAAAATATAGTCCTCTTGAGCGTAACAGGGATATAGATCCTCTTAATGGATATGTATCTTTAACCTTGAATATTTAATCTCTGAACTGTTCAATCAACCTCAACTCTCCACCGTGAAGTGCGTTGGCCTTGGAGCGTATCTGACTTCAGCTGAGGACATGAGCTGGTATCACACACCCTTCAGAGAGCTGCTCTTCCCTTCCTGGGCATGGCCAGCCACCCCCGGCCCCCTTCCTTTCTGAGAAGGTGGATTTTTGTTTTGTTTTATGTTATCTTATGGACTGAGAAAATATCAGAGCAAGAGGCATTCTTGGAACTCTTTATTTTTTTTTTAAGATTTTATTTATTTATTCGACAGAGATAGAGACAGCCAGTGAGAGAGGGAGCACAAGCAGGGGGAGTGGGAGAGGAAGAAGCAGGCTCCTAGCGGAGGAGCCTGATGTGGGGCTCAATCCCATAATGCCGGGATCACGCCCTGAGCCGAACGCAGACGCTTAACCGCTGTGCCACCCAGGCGCCCCTCTTGGAACTCTTTAAACACGAACCCTCATTTCACAGATGAGGAAACCAAGATGAGGAAAAGGTGATAGAACAAAAACCACTCAGCTAGAACTCAGATCACTCAACTCCTAACTCATTAAGTCATTACATAATTAAGTTACTGAGTTTCTAGCTGTGCCAAGCACCCAATGGGTTCCATGAATACAAAAAACACAGTCCCTGCACTCCAGAAGCCCATGCACCCCAGCGTTTCCCTGGAGTTCAGACACAGATAGCCACCATTTTAGATACAGTTCTTCACTCAGACTACACTTTCATAAGAAGCTTCTGGAGGATTTTTTTTTTTAAGATTTATTTATTTATTTTAGAGAGAGAGAGAGGACAAGCAGAAGGCACAGGGAGAGGAAGAGAGAGTCTTAAGCAGAGCTCATGCTGAGCATGGAACCCAATGTGGGGTTTGATCTCTTCACCCTGAGATCATGATCTGAGCTGAAACCAAGAGACAGATGCTTAACCAACTGCACCACCCAGGAGCCCCAAGGCTCTTATTTTTGTCAGCCTCTGAGGACAATTTCAGTGGACTAAAAGGTGAATGCCTTTTTACCAAACTCATGGGTTGAAACACTGAAGAAGAGAATAAGATAAACCACGTGACTGCCCTCATCTACTTGTCTCCTAGTAGCTCTGCGGTCAGTGGGGAGGATTTACAGTGGAGCACCTGCCGAGCTCAGATTGGGAGACCCTCCCCTTTGCTCCCCTGCCACTGTGTGCTTGCTGGGTACGCGTATATGTCTCCTAATTAGACTTGAACTTCCTGAGGACAATAATGATGAATTCCACCCACAGTGTTTAACATGGTTCCAGGCACATAGTAGCTTTATACTAAATGATTTTCAAACCCATTAATAATATGCATATATTTAAATGAGCTTGGAATGGGGTTGCTATGGAGACAAGTGCTAATGAAAGGGATTTGGGAGACTGGTGTGCCCAGCGTTGCTGCAGTCCTTCTGGAAGTGCTTTCTGCCCCGTCACTTTTCAATCCCTAGAGTCACAGCATGCAGAGCAGACACACTTGGGCAGCGAGGGCGAGGCCCTCCTTGCCTGGGCTCCTGCTTCTCACCTTCCAGTCCAAATCTGGTGCCCAGTGCATCACTTTCCTTGTGCACACCCCGCCCCCACTGGGCCTGTGGAATCTGAAGTTGGATGTGGTCATCACGAGCAAGGCAGATGGAATGACCCAGAAACAGCAAAGTTAACACATTCTGTCAGCTTCCGCTTTATGTTCATGGGGGAAAAAAATGAAAGGTTTTCAAGCATAAAAGAATTTCCTATTCCAGTGACTCAAAAAAGAAAAATGCCTCACAAGTAGCATCTTCCTTTGGACATCAAATTGCTCTGCTGACAGCGTTTTTAATCAAAAAGTCCAAAGAAGAAAGATGAGGGGAATTTACAAAAAGCACCCAGAGGGGATAGATGAAGACATTCACGGTGTAGGTGAAGCGTCAGTGGAGACCCGGAACACTCCTGCTCTAGCAGTTCCCAGTCTTGTCATCGGATCAGTTCATCTGGGTCCGTGGATACAATGACCTGACGAGCATCAGGGTTCCCCGGGGGCATGTGCTGTTACCAGGAGGACTCCAGCTGTGCAGACTGATCCGTCTCTACTGCACCTCTCACCGCCGCAGTACAGGGACAGATGACAGAAGACAGAAGGAGACAGTGACCAAAAAAGGGGCCGTGGATGGCAGCCCCCACCACCCAGATGCCCGTGGGGCTATGGGGAGTCAGACAAGCCCTGGATTCTCAATAATAACGAAGTGAGAAACTCAGTCTGCGTCATCCTTGCTTCCTACATCTCTGCTTGTCATGAGAAAATTCTGAGAAGAGAGAGGGGTTTTGTTTACTATAAAACTTTGGCATTTTAGGCTGCAGACCTCTGCTGGCAGGAAGGATAAGGAAAGGAAGCGAAGGAGGAAGGAGGGGGAGATTCCGTGATTTCTTGAGCTGGCATTATTGCCCAGTGTGTGAGCTCAATGTAAGAGGAACGTGTTTTGTCTCTGCTTACTTTTTGTCTCCAAGGCTCTTTGTAAGCTTTCCAAAAACTCTGATCTGAAAGCCATGCCTTCCTCCTAGGGTGAATGCAGCTGCGAGCAATAGTAGATTCTTAATACACAGTGACGGATAGGACATGACTTAATTGGGTTTACTAATCATAATGCAAATCGAGACAGTTTCTCTTCAAGTCCTGTTAAGCAAGCTCACCCCCTCTGGTTCCCTGATTATGTAGATATTATCACGCCAAGATTCTCAACAGAGTTAGAAAAACCAACACACAGTGCCCTGTATGGATTAAATGTCACAAGCAGCAATTCTAAGAAGAAGATGATGCATCCTGTAAAATTACAGGGACCATTGCCAGCAACCCAGGGCTGACCTTAGCCCACTCACAAAAGAATAGGCAGCAAGCAAAACACCAGAGACCAGAGGTGAGTCAAATACACACCAGCCTTGAAGAGCTCACAGTCCGGTATGGAAAGGGAGGGATAAACCAGATGTACAAGAAATAACTCCCAGAGAATCCAGTTTAAACCACAGCGGAGGAGAGCTTAGGTGTAGTGGGATGTCAGAGAATGGACCAGATAATTCTCTGTGTAGTAGTGAGATGGGGGGGGCAGGAAGTGCCCTACAAAGAAGGTAGTGTTGGTGTTAGAACCTGAAACATGTGTTGAAGTCACAGAGGAAGTAGAAAGGCATTGATATCAGTCAGACTCTCGACCGAAAGCGGATGGCACTCTCAAAATGAAATAATTTCAGGAGATTTTATTCTGAAGGCACTATTTCCAAAGTTCCAGGCAGGAGAAACCACAGTAACCCAGGGCTGGTGGATGCCGTCCTCTGACCAGGCCTCAGCTGGAAAGAATGTGCAATGCCGAATCTCAGAAAGTGACAGTCATAATTGTTGGACATCTCGAAAAAAACAGCGACCACTGGTGAAGGAGCACAGCCAGCCTGAGGCAGCCTTGTAGGATGGGAGCTGAAACGCATAGTCTGACCGCATTCTCCTCCTTTTAACCTCCTGCAGGGGAGGTCACCTTTGGCCAAAAGCATCTAGAAGCCAAAGGGCAAGGGGACCCACTGATGTAGTCAGTGCTGGATGGAGGAGGGTAGAGAGTGTTCTGGGGGGGCCAAAAAAAAAAAATGTATGCCAGGATTGAAAGTAAAGTCACAGTGTGAGCAATGACCTGACTGGGAATGGGATGGTCTATTCCGGGAAGAATGAGAAGCTGAGCCTATAACCCACAGAGGTGTCAGTGGGAGATGAGACATCCATCCCTTCCACACCTGGGGCATGAAAGATCTCTACTCCAGTCTTGAGAAGGCAATATTTCATGAGCAGCTCTAAGCTCTAAGACCCTTGTCCTTACTGCTCAGCTCCCACTATGAGCCCCACCACAACTGAGGTCCTCCCCACCCTCACACCCCCATCCCCTGCCATGGCCCCTTCTCACACTCTGAGACCTACACTAGAATCAGTGAAGAGATCCAGGGGGGCTGGGAGTGTTGGTGTCTATTCCAGAAATCTGCTCCCCACAGACTGAGTTGAAAGCATCAACAGGAATGAGCCAGCCCTGGAAATGTTGGTAGTCATAGTGAAATGTCACCAGGACTTGCTGTGTTTCACCCCCATCCCTCACCTGTAGCCTCTACCCCATGCTGGAGCCACTAGATCTGACCTTAGCTCAACCATGGCTCAAAATGCATCCTGACATCAAAAGGTGGGATTTATTCTGTACTTGAGCTCCTTCTCTGATAACCTGTCTCTGGTCCAGGCCCTTCAAAGCTCTGGAGACTGCCTTGTTCAGGAATCTAATGATACCCCAAAGCAGAGGAATAAGGCCCAGGAGAGATGCCATCAGCAGAAAGAGTGCTCATAAAATAAAAGTTTAGTTTAGATGATAAACCTGCTCGGCCCAGGTTAGGCACAAAACTACTTATTTTACATCGTAAGTAGTACTTCCTTAAAGAAGTGTTTTCCAACTAACCAATCTAAATTAATTATCCTTTTTATACTCTCTAATAAAGCCAGCTTCCCTTCCCTCAGAGCCCTCGTCTCAGACTGAGTGCCATGTGCTGTCATACAGGTTACATACATCACAGAACACCGTTCATATGGACTATACTATAAACAGCTCCCCCTGGAGTTGCACAGTGCAAAACCGGCACAGCTGTAAAGTGGGTCCCTCTCACTCTTCAGTACATATTCACTAATATGATTATTTGACTACTGTCTAGCTCCCTCGCTAGTCTGTAAACAATAGGAGGACAGTGGCTCCCAGTACCCAGGGGACAATGTCTGGCCCATGGTAAACACTCAAGGTTTAATGAATACTTAATAAATCTTCTGAAACTACAATTTTATTTGAGAAGCTGAAATTCGGAGAGTTGAAGTGGGTGGCTTCATTAACTGTTCATGAAGAGTTACTAAGTGCTGGAGTCAGCATTGCAGTCAAAAACATGTGCTTTTCATTGTTCCACGGGGTCTTTAAAATACAGTGGAGGGGCACCTGGGTGGATCAGTCAGTTGAGCATCAGACTCTTGGTTTTGGCTCAGCTCATGATCTCACGGGGTCGTGAGATCGAGCCCCATGTGGGACTCTGTGCTCAGCAAGGAATCTGCGTGGAGATTCTCTCCATCAGCCCTCCCCCCACCAACATAAATAAATAAATAAATAAATAAATAAATAAATAAATAAATAAATAAATAAATATTTTCTTAAAAATAAAAAATAAAATACAGTGGAATGATATATTTTGAAATCTGGTTGGGAGAGAAACAGAGATCAGTAAAGACGAGGTCTAGGGTGACCAACGCCCTTACCACCTTTCCCTAGTGCCCGTTAGCAGGAACCTCCTGTGTAGTTTGTGATCCTTGCCAATCAGAGAGGCCCATCCAGCCTCACTGCCCTGTGGAGAGAGAGAGCAGGCAGGTAGTAAAAGGGTCACTCCGAGTCCCTGGAGACCAGTGATTTATAATCTGGTGGCAGCCTCTTGCCTGCCTCTCTCACCGTTTTCCCACCGTGACCTGCCAAGGGCACTGCCAGCCTCCATCCCTCCGTCCCCTCCCCACCCAGCCCAGGCCTGCCACTTCCCGCCACTGTGGGTGAGAACCTCTGCGAGGGCACGGCACGGGGACTGGCCTGCCTCTGCCTTTCTGCCTTTGTCTGCAGCAAGGAGGGAGTGGAAAGGCTCTCTTCTCCTTCTAATGACAGAACTCCCAGGAAGCCCAGTTAGAGCTAATGGCCTGCCAATATACCTATTACAAACCCCATTTTTCCCCATGTCACTGACTCAGGAGATTAAGATTTGTAGCAGCTATAAAGTCGATATACACAATGTCAAAATATTTTCATTTCTTTTGCGGATTTTAATGATGAAGAAAAAAGAAACAATTGTACTCTGAGAATTTATGGCCCAGTTTTATCAACCTCTACAGTTAACAGTTTGCTTTTCTAAGTGGCCAACTGCAGACATTTTGCTCACTAATATGCTCTTGGTCTGGTGGGGTTTTATATATACTATATTTGTTAAGGTGGGGACAGAACAAATTGTATTTGAAAGCATATTAGCTTGGCTGGCAACTTTTATATTTTTAATGTATATATATTTTTTTAATAATAATTTTTTCTTATGTTAGTCACCATACAGTAAATCCTTAGTTTTTGATGTAATGTTCCATGATTCATTAGTTGCGTACAACACCCAGTGCACCATGCAATACGTGCCCTCCTTAATACCCATCACCGGCCTATCCCAGTCCCCCACCCCCTCCCCTCTGAAGCCCTCAGTTTGTTTCCCAGAGTCCACAGTCTCTCATGGTTCATTCCCCCTTCAACTTTTGTATACTTAGACTAGGGTTTCTCACAGTGTCATTATTGACATTAGTTTAAGATAATTCTTTATATCCTGTGGAAACCATTACTCAAATTATGAAATCTTAAAATTGCTCTCTATTACCCATTACCCATTACTAGAGGATTAACCATATAAAATTCAAGGTTTAGGTAAAAAACATTGAATGATATCAGTTTTATTTGGATCCACCTAAGAATTTCTCTATAACAGGGATTTGAAACCTTGATATTTAGGCCATATAATTCTCTGCTGTGAGGGCCTGTCCTGTGAATTGTAGAATGCTTACCCACACATATATGTATGTATAGTTGTTGTTTTTAAATAAACAGAAACATGATCTCCTTCAGGAATACGAAGCTACAAGTTATTTGCAGGAAAGACAATGAGCACCCAGGTGTGAGTATCTCCTGGAATGCCGCCCCTCCCCTGTCTACCTTTGTTACTGCTCTTCTGAAATAAGCCTTGAACCTTGAAGCAGTAAGTGTCCACACATGTGGAACTGTGCAAGGACGCATCACTGGTTTGCACCCATCCATCCCCATGCAGGTACATTCCTAAGAAGCCTATGGCAAAATTCATTTTTCATTGTAATAACAAAGATGGTGACGTTCTCCGATTTCAATACATTCCTTTATTAAAGTCTTCTTTGTAAACAAGTGTTCATTGGTACAGAATTCCTTCAATATTTGTCCCCAAGTGCAGAAAGGAGGCCACTTTCTACCCACACGGGTCCAGACAGCATCTATATGTGTAGGACATTGTCATCTTGTATTTGGTCCATGCTGCTTTTGCAAGAAAGTCCTTGCTGAAAGTTTGGACATTTTTTATTCTGATAGGAGTTTATAGGGATGGAGTCATTCTCGCCCCAATCGAATTACTGGTGAAAAGTAACAGAAGGAAAGTCAATGGACCACACACAAGAGACTTCTGTTCCAGGCTTGGCACTGGGAGTTTACTGGTCATTATCATTTCGGGTAAAGTTAAAACCTGCATCAGCTTCCGCAGCAGCAGCTTTTGGCTTCTGTCAACACTGACAACAGCAACACACTCATCTCTAACTATGGATATTGTTAAGTCGTCATGGAAATAAAATAGAGGATCTCAGGGATCTATGAGAGGTTGTATACATTATCATCATTGTTCTCTGGAAATCTCCAGCAGACTTGATATCAGGTGAAAAATAGGCCATGCTGAGCCATTATGCATTCTTTGCGATGTTTGGTTTTGATGTGTCATAACAACTTTGGAATCAGCCCTGAAGAACCAGGTAGCACACAGATGAGCATAAATGGGCAGGGGAGGAGGTGGCATAAGATGGATTTGGAGATGGAATTAGGTGTCGCATCACGTGAGACTTTGTAGGTGTAGTAAAGAATCTGGATTTCATCTTCAAAGCAATGGGAAGCCTTTGGAGAGTTCTGGGTAGGGTGTGAGCTCTGCTCTGATGTGCGTGCTACGAGACCACTGGGAGTTTTCTGTGCAGAACACAGTGGGGCAACAGAAAGACCACTTGGAAGCCTTTCCCAGGAATGCAAGCAAGAGATGGGGATGACTTGAAGCAAGGATTTGGAATATGCTTTGGAGGTGAGTTGACAAGAATTTGTTAGTAGATCACATGAGAGGCACAAAGATAAAGGAAAAATAAAGAATGATGGGCAGGTGGTACTTGAGCACCGAGGTGAATATAAATGTCATTTATTGAGGGGGGAGATACTAGAGGAAGAAATCACTTTGGGATGGAAAGCAGGAATCCTGCCCTGCCAATGTTCATTCTGAAATGCCTACTAGACCTCCAACTGGCCTAAGCTCCAGAGCAGTGACATCTTGCTGATCATTAAGATGGATTGCAAAAATAGGGGCACCTGGGTGGCACAGCGGTTGAGCGTCTGCCTTCGGCTTAGGGCATGATCCCGGCGTTATGGGACCGAGCCCCACATCAGGCTCTTCCGCTATGAGCCTGCTTCTTCCTCTCCCACTCCCCCTGCTTGTGTTCCCTCTCTCACTGGCTGTCTCTATCTCTGTAAAAATGGATAAATAAAATCTTTAAAAAAAATAAGGGGGGGGATTGCAAAAACAAAAACATTTGTGCTTCACCTCTGGTATCGACATCAACCAAATAGAAATCAAATTAGCTGGAATTAATTACAGTTTGTAAAATCTGCAGGAATTGTATTAATGAGGATGTTTTTAGGTTTGGTGTCAGAAACCCAATGGCAACTGATTCTGTTCAATAGAAAAATATATTGGCTCTTGAAATGGAAAAAGTCCAATAGAAGACCCACACATTACTGAATCCGGGTGCCCAGATGCTCTCTCAGAAATCTGTCCTCAGGTCAGCGTTCATTATACTAGCATCAATCTCAGGCAGCATCCCCCAAGAAATGGCAAGGATTTCCCAGGACCAATCCTCCTCTTACTTCCTACTAGCCTAGCAACCCAGAAGGAAAAAGGCATCTTTTGCCATAGCAGCAAAAAGGCATTTGCCAGCTCTGAGCTCCTCACTACGCCGAGAGCCAAAGACAAGACAACTCCTCTCAAGCCACATAAACTGAGGTATCCACAGGGTAATAGAGATGCTCTCATGACAAGGAGATTGCTGTTGGATCAAGTTACATAACACATCATGTATTTATTCAGGCTGCCGTAACAAAATGCCATAAACTGGGAGCTTCAGCAACAGAAATTTATTGTCTCATAGTTCTGGATGCTGGAAGTCCAAGATTAGGGTGCCAGCAGGACTGGGGTCTTCCTGGCCTGCGGCTGCCTTTTCTCTGTGTCTTCTCATGGTGGAGAGACAACAATCTCTCTGGTGTTTCTTCTTAAAAAGGCATTAATTCCATCAGGAGGCCCCACTCTTATGACCTCACCTAATCCTAATGACCTCCCAAAGGACCCGTCCTCAAATACCATCACATTGTCAGGTAAGGCTGCAATAGATGAATGGCGGGGGGGACAATTCAGTCCATACCAGATGCACATTAAAAAGCTTCCAGGTCGAACCTGAAGTTCTAACAGCAACAAAAAGAAAACATAGTGTGTCACAGAACTTTGCTAACACGACATAAAATTTGTGATTTCTTTCAAAACATGCATGACAGTAACAGGAGGGAATATTTCGTTTCCCTGCTCAAGAAAAGTGCTGGTTGTTGCCACACACTGAGATTAACTCCAGCTGAATTAAATAATCATATATAAAAAAGTTGTAGAAAAACCACCAGACACAGAATTGTGTATTTGTCAGATCTTTAAATGGACAGCTTCCTTAATTTTGAAGCAAGAAAAGAAAACAGAAAGAAAAATACTGGTCAATTTCAGACTTTATAACTTTGGTACAATCGAGCAAAAATCCAAACAGCTGACTAGGAATATATCCGCATTGAGACTTCCTCCCTAAACCCACTCATTTACCTAACATTTCCTACGTGCTTGCCAAGTAGAGGCTGCCAAACCGAACCGGGCTGCCTCTCCCCGCCCCCCTCCGCTTCAGGTAAGACCACACTTCGATTATTTTGATACCTATAAAAACCTAATCTTTGAACAACTCTATGCCCCCAAATTTGGTAACCTGGATCAAATGGACCAATTCTTTGAAAGACAGAATCTGCCAAAACTCCCAAATGAACTAGATGATCTGAATAGCCCTGTGTCTATTAAGGAAATGGAAGGTACCTTTCCGGTGAGTGATGTTGATAAGGGAAAAGGCTAATGCCTGCGTGCGTCCAGGAGGTGTGAAGGAAATCCCTATACCTTTCCCTCAATTTTGTTATAAATCTAACACTGCTGTTAAAAAGTAAAGATAACAGGTCTCAGCCAATACCGAAAGATTGAAATTATCCCCTGCATATTCTCAGACCACAACGCTCTGAAATTGGAACTCAACCACAAGGAAAAACCTGGAAGAAACTCAAACACTTGGAGGCTAAGAACCATCCTGCTCAAGAATGACTCGATAAACCAGGAAATCAAAAAACAAATTAAACAATTTATGGAGACCAACGAGAATGAATACACAACGGTCCAAAACCTATGGGATACTGCAAAGGCAGTCCTAAGGGGGAAATACATAGCCATCCAAGCCTCACTCAAAAGAATAGAAAAATCTAAAATGCAGTTTCTATATTCTCACCTCAAGAAACTGGAACAGCAACAGAGGGACAGGCCTAACCCACTGACAAGGAAGGAGTTGACCAAGATTAGAGCAGAAATCAATGAATTAGAGACCAGAACCACAGTAGAGCAGATCAACAGGACTAGAAGCTGGTTCTTTGAGAGAATCCATAAAATTGATAGACCACTGGCAAAACTTGTCCAAAAACAAAGAGAAAGGACTGAGATTATTAAAATTATGACTGAAAAGGGAGAGGTCACGACCAGCACCATTGAAATTGCAAGGATTATTAGAAACTTTTATCAACAGCTATATGCCAAAAAACTAAACAATCTGGAAGAGATGGAGGCCTTCCTGGAAACCTATAAACTACCAAGACTGAAACAGGAAGAAATAGATTTCTTAAATAGGCCAATTAACTATGAAGAAATTGAGTCAGTGATAAACAACCTTCCAAATAATAAAACTCCAGGCCCAGACGGTTTTCCTGGGGAATTCTACCAAACATTCAAAGAAGAAATAATACCTATTCTCCTAAAGCTATTTCAAAAAATAGAAACAGAAGGAAAGCTACCAAACTCATTCTATGAGGCTAATATTACCTTGATCCCCAAACCAGGCAAAGACCCCCTCAAAAAGGAGAATTACAGACCGATTTCTCTAATGAATATGGATGCCAAAATCCTCAACAAGATCCTTGCTAATAGAATCCAACAGTACATTAAAAGGATTATCCATCATGACCAAGTGGGATTCATACCTGGGATGCAAGCATGGTTCAACACTCGCAAATCAATCAATGTGATACATCATATCAACAAGAAAAGACTCAAGAACCATATGATCCTCTCAATTGATGCAGAAAAAGCATTTGACAAAATACAGCATCCTTTCCTGATTAAAACCCTTCAGAGTGTAGGAATAGAGGGTACATTTCTCAATCTCATAAAAGCCATCTATGAAAAGCCTACTGCAAGCATTATTCTCAATGGGGAAAAGCTGGAAGCCTTTCCCTTAAGATCAGGAACACGACAAGGATGCCCACTCTCGCCACTATTATTCAACATAGTACTAGAAGTCCTTGCAACAGCAATCAGAAGACAAAAAGGGATCAAAGGTATCCAAATCGGCAAAGAAGAAGTCAAACTGTCTCTCTTTGCAGATGACATGATACTCTATATGGAAAACCCAAAGGAATCCACTCCCAAACTATTAGAAGTTATAGAACAATTCAGTAAGGTGGCAGGATACAAAATCAATGCCCAGAAATCAGTTGCATTTCTATACACGAATAACGAGACTGAAGAAAGAGAAATTAGGGAATCCATCCCATTTACAATAACACCAAAAACCATGCGTTACCTTGGAATTAACTTAACCAGAGACGTAAAGGACCTATATCCTAGAAACTATAGATCACTTTTGAAAGATATTGAGGAAGACATAAAAAGATGGAAAAATATTCCATGCTCATGGATTGGAAGAATTAACATAGTTAAAATGTCCATACTACCCAGAGCAATCTACACTTTCAATGCTATCCCGATCAAAATACCGAGGACATTTTTCAAAGAACTGGAACAAATAGTCCTTAAATTTGTATGGAA